>NC_135501.1:196060548-196088048 GCF_052857255.1 Amblyomma americanum | reverse complement strand
CGGGTTAATTCGGTATTTGACATTCCACGCTTGAGGCTCATGTCCTTCTGCAGATACCGGCTCCTAACTCCAAGCGAGGAATTTTTCAAATTGTTATATAATAGATAAAATACAATTTATACGTTAATCATAGAAACAGCTCCAAGAATCGGCTATTAACGCTATTAAAGGATTTCTGTGTATCCTAATTATTCCGCCTCGACAGAATCTATTAGGATATATAAACATGGCGAGCTGTAATACTGACTGGAAAGACATGCGCACTGCGATTCAATTCGATGCTTCGCGCATGGCTTTTTGTCGCCTGAAGATTGACGGCTACATCTTGTTTTACCTACTGGACATGAAAGTTTCAACATTTCACTTAGTATTCAGTTTCACCAAATTGTGAAACAATTTTCCTGTAGTAGACTTTTCTCTTGGGTACTGCTTAAAAAGTAAAGTTTTTGCCCACTGCAAGGGATCTTGGTACTCACAACCTGTGTGCCTCTTAAACCACGCACAATGCCGCCAGACAGCAGGAAGAAAGCTAAAAATGTGTTTGAACAATTTCTTTCTTTGCTTATTTATTGTTTCTTTAGACAAAGTCCAAGAGGCTAAATGTGACAGAGCACCTTACTAGGGCCCCGACCCCCTTGCGCAATAGATATGTTTTCCTCCTGCCTGTTTTTGTCTCTGTTTAATGTCATCGTATCATTATAGGCGCACACACAATCATGCGCCGAGGTTGTCTTCTTACGTATCTTTTGTGCCTTCGTTCATGTCGTTGGCCCAGAGGCTGCCTACACCTTTCACCCAACCGGTTCTAACCTACTTGTCTCGCCCTTTCCCGGTTGCGCGGGAAAGACTGAGAGCAGTGAACTAGTTATGTGATATTGTGACGTCATCGACATCGAGACCAATCGGCGACTACTGCGCCTAACGCAGGACGCGAAATCGCATGATGTGAAGTGTCGCGGTGGGCAGGTGGTAATTGAATTTAGTTGAATAAATTTAATTGCCACATGCTACGATGGGCAGGTTGCTCATAGTTCAGAGGGCAGGCTGCCATCTGGGATGGTGGGCCGGCTGTGGTCATGTGACCTTGTGACGTCATCGCACTCTCCACTAATCGGATACTTTTCTGATTAACGAAAGCGAGACCGCATGATGTTAAGTCTAATGCCGACGCATTAAAAGTGCTTTTTACGTATGCTTAGAGAGCAATCGTTGTCTGAATGCTCGTAATGTGTTCCCTTTCTTATTGGAGCTTCTTGTACCTTTCGCGACTCATTTCAGCGTGAGAAGAATTTCCTCAACCGCACGTGTGAATCAGCACCCCTCCATTGTCTGGCATCACATGCCGGTCTGAGGAGAAACTTCTGTAGTTTCAAGAGAGGCTGTCCGAAGGACGACCAGATGGTGGAGTTTGATTGCCTCATTTACATTCCGCTAAAACGCGGCGCCTAATAGCTGGCCCAGTTGCCAGCTTTCAAAGCATGCTCATCGTTGAGCTGTGTACTTAGTAAGGTTTCCAGCTACCCGGTCTAGCCTCATGCAGGGGAAAAAAAAGACGTTAATTCTTAATAGGTGTCATTAAGCACACGCGAGAGCCGCCTAGGGCGGCATTCTCAAAACTTCTCGGACGAAAGCTTGTTCCTGCTAGCCCAATGCCTTTCTCGTAGAGTTATTACGGATGGCCTGTCGGCACGTTGGCCTATCATGATTGAGCAGTTCTCGTGCGCAAATTGGACTGGAATCTTTCGTGCGAATAAGTATTGATAATAACGTCTTCGAATATTCGCTGCCATATTTAAATGTCTCATTTAAAATTACCGTCCTCTCTCTTTAAAACAGTTGAAGATTTGTGTGTATATATATACAAGGACAGGAATCTTGTCCTTGTCTGCTCCCCTAACCCCCCTTTTTTATTTACTTTTTTCAACTGTTGCTGCTCTTTGCGTGTTACATTCTTTATCGCTCTCCTCTGCAGCTCACAAACTTAAAACGTCAATCTGACTCTGACTGCAGTCCTGAAGAAGACCGCACCGCGGTCGAAACCGGAACCTACTTTCGTAACCATATATATATATATATATATATATATATATATATATATATATATATATATATATATATATATATATATATATATATATATATATATATATATATATATATATATATATATATATATATATATATATATATATATATATATATATATATATATAGAGAGAGAGAGAGAGAGAGAGAGAGAGCGAAAAGGAAATATCCATGAAGGAGGTTGTAAACTTCAGAAGGCATTCATTACGTGGGAAGCTTTAAAATCTCGTTAAAGAGGGGCGTGTGATAAACGTTGCGCAAAGGAAATAAAAATTAAATGTGAAAATAAGCGATATAAACACTATCGCGCACTGGCAAGAGCCGCTTTCCCGTCCCTATACAGGCGAGGCCGACTCAAGCACCGGCATACAGGTTCACCGCTAGGTGGCGGATCTTGCCAACGCAAAAAAGAAGACTGCTTGCAGCTCAGCTCTGAAGGGCCGGGGTCGAAGGCGAGAAAAGAGGGGCTTTATAGTGAAGAAAGCCTAACGCACTATACCGCTGCAGGCCTGCGTCTTACCTGAGCTGCGCAACTGGCCCGGCGGCGTGGTGTCAAAAAGCCCCTCGAGATAAGGCCTTCGAAAATCCTCCTTCGCCAGTGAAGCTGGGGAGTGGCTGCTTTGTTTCGACGCCGCCTGAGACGCAAACAATGCGGGCCTGATTGGGTGCCACCCCCCGCACCCTCAATTCCCCTTAACCTCACGCGCTTCTCGACAGGCGTACACGCCAGAACGAACTCCCAAGTGCGGGCGCGCGCCAACGCGCTCGTCGTTGGTGGCGCGCGCGTTCCTGACGAGCCTTCGGCCTACCAAGAAAGCGCTCTCGGGTTTCTTTTGAGTGCGCGCAGCGCCTAGTCTTCTACTGACGGCAGCTACGCGTCGCGGGTTGAAACGAGGCGCTTTCAAATGGGAGCACCGAGAACGAGGACTGGAACTGCCTTAGTTGAATCAGGCGTCTGCTTCTCTGGCTAGAGTGGGAGGTTCGTGCCTTAATTGCGCGAATCGCTCCAAGTGTTACTTCGTACAACGCGCTCCGTAGGCAAGACTGCTAAAGCGTTGGAGAGGATATAAGCAATTGGAACAGGACGAGTCATTACTTGTAGGCGCAGTTGGCTAGTGCCGACTAGTCTGATGTCTGGTTATTCAGCTGCTCCTTCTTTCTTTGTGCGCTTTTTATAGTTCTTCTTCGGTTCTGTAATGAACAGGGCTGTCAAGAGCAAGACTATTTTATGGGTGAATTTGTCAATGATCACACAGTTAGAAGAGGAAAAAAATTGATTAGGACAGATGAACGCAAAACGGTTGGGAGGGGGGGGGGGGGGGGCACGGCTTAGTCTCCGGCTCTGCTCACTCGAAGAAATAAGAACCTCGAAGTGTTAACGTCTTTCTTCATTCAGTGCGCAGTCAGCGGGAAAATCTAAATTGTAGCAAAATGAAGTAACGACGATCAGACGCAGAAAGCAACATAGACGCTGAGACTAAAAGCTAAAAAAGCGCATTGTATGGAAATCTCATGCGAAACCTAGTGACTTGTACGAGAACTACATTGATAAATGTCCAAACAAGTGCAAGCCATGAAAAGCACCCCGAAGGAGACGCGACTACACCCTAGAATCTGCAGGTACGCGAGCTTCCCTTTAAAGCGTGCTTTGCCTGGAGAGCGGTTGGATTGTGAGGCGAAGCAAATTTTGGGCATGGGCAATGAATTTGTCAAAATGAAAAGATAAAAAAGCTGCAAACAATGGGGTCATTACATTCAAAATAATTGCTATAGATTATCCTAGGCACAGCTTGTATGATACTAAACAGTATATATGCGATTTCGTGATAGGCGAGCACGTTAGGCCAAGTATTCATGCATAAGTGACAGAAAAGTGTAATACGCAACCTCAGATCACTTGACATTTACGAAATAAAAATTTTTTAATTCTAAGAGGCTTAGCAGTCAATAAAAAAGGGCTTCCTTTTAACAGCGATGATAAAGACACCAGGTTTTATACAGCCGGCTTGCACACTGTCAAGGATAATTAATATAAAAAGGCCCGAAACAAGGCTCGTCTAATCAGCATGACGTCACTCTGAAGGAAAAGGACAAGCGTGGCAAGCTCCTGTAATGCCGGCAGAAATTAAAAGCCCGTTCGGGCATTCGTTGAACAGCAGTGAGCGCAAAACAGAAAAGAGAACAGATTAAGAGATTCGGGCGAAGATGGTGCTTTTCTCCACTTCCTCGACATCCCTGCAGAAAAGAAGAAAACGCGACAAGAACAAAGGAAAAAGGTGGGTTTTGTTTGCGCGCTGGCGAACTCGGATTATCTAGACTCCGTCGAATTTCGCTTCCCGCTCGCACGCGCCCCCTTCTCCGATCCCGTCCATCTCCCTTCGGCAAATAAACAGGGTACCGCCCCTCCCCCTTTTTTTTCTGTTTTCTACGTTCTCGGCGCGTTTCCCGTTTCGGAAACAAAAGAATGAAGAAGGAGAGCTCTGTCACGATGGAATAGTGCCGCTGGAGTCCGGAGACAATAATAAGCAAAATAATGAGGCGAGCAAAAGGGACGATAATGCCAAGAGTAAAGGGTTGGCGGGAGGCTGGAGGAAAGTAAGCTGTTAGAAAACTGTGGAAGAGGGAAAGCCCGATACAGATAAGGCCCGCGAAGGGGACGGAGGCAGTGTGTACGGAGATTTTCCAGCGTCTGAAGGCAAACGTTAGAGAAAATAAGCAAGAACCAAAGGAAGAAAGAGGTGCTTGTTGAAATCCGTCACGAGCCCTCTCGAAACATAGGCTTCTCAACCCCCCCTTCGCCTGTGACAAGCTTGCTTCTTTTTGTTTTCGCCCGACGAGATTGCTTTTTTTATTTTAAAGCCAGACCACTCCTTCCCCGACTCCCTTCGCTCGCAGGTTTTTCCGCTGCTGTCAACGATGTTATTCCACTACTTCGAGGTAAAAGTCCTCCCCTCTTCCCATTTTGTGGCCCCGGCGTTCGTCGACGCCAACAACTTTCCTGAGAGCCCTTGCGGCAGCTTGGAATAGCCACCCAAATCTGGCAAGCGTTGCTGTATTTCGCAAGTTATCCCAGGCGCAATCGTCAGCTGAAGACCGTGAGTGTTTTGTTGTTGTTTTTTGCTTTCTGTGCATTTAGAGGTTTGAAGAAAGGCGCTTCATTTTGCTTTTCGATTTCAGCGGGAGAGGATGAGAGAGAGAAGGTTTTCGCAAAAATGGCGGCTGTCGTGGCATCGTCGAAGAGGAGATTTGTTTTTGCAGGACGTTCTTAATGAAGCAAAGCGTTAATGGGGAGTTTATTTTGCTTCCACGCCTCCCCTCTCCCCCCCCCCCCCCCCCCCCCCATCCCCAATGCTTCTTTTTACGCGAGCTTCGCTTCTGGTGTGTCTGCTGAATCGCTTTGCGACGCCTTTCAATGCGCGTTGTGTCGCGACCCCGACACGTTCATACAAAGAAAGTGCTCCTGCATCTGCCGAGGTGAACTGAGGCGTCGCGTCGTCAGTTTTATTTCAGTCGCAGCATTGAAACGCACCCCGCAACCACGTTCCTGACCCCCGGTTCCCTCTCCTAACTCCCTATTTCCAAGCCGACCCCACTTGCGTTTCGTTTGGTTGTATTGTTATTTGTTTTTGTTTTCTCCGTCGAAACGATTAAAGCAAACTCGTTGCGCTCGTGCCATTCGAGTCGCGCGGTGAGCAACCATATTTGCTGCTCTTCCCAGGAAATGTTGCTCCTTCCGAAGAAAGCTTTTGTTTATTCCCGCAATGGGGAGCGCGAATCGTTTTCATTACGTACCCGCTTCCCTCGAAAGCGGGGTGTGAATCCTTTCGCGCTTTTCTTCTTTTTATTTTCTTTCTCGTGAAATAGTAACTCAGTTCGTGTTCTTTGACTGAGCGTGAAATTGAACCAAAATGTCATTCAGGCCGCTCCTAGCTGTCGTGAGAAGTGAAGGAGAAAAGGAGACCAGTTTCAGATCCAAAATGCAAACGGATTGGCACCTGTCACTGTCATCGCCCTATAAATGCTCTCATATTCAAGCTTTATTTCAGCGGCTTGACACACACGCATAAAGGAAATCTTATTCATAACGGTATTCATTAAGATGACTGGGTGATAAGTAGATTAATCAACCATGGATGAAAGAAAAATGATAAGCAAAATGATTGGAGAGTTTGTAAAAAGCATGCCGCTACAATATTTTGATGAGAAAAAAAAGTTCATGAAAATTCGCCGATTTAGTCGTTTTTACGATGAAAATAGCTACTGGCACATACTTCTCCGTTTCTACGTCTCGGTTCAAAGCGCATTGAAGTCGAAGGAGATGATGACAAAAACACAGGTAGCAGAGGCCGAAGACGACTAGCGCTATCGAAAAACAAAGAAAAGTATCTGGAGTGTTCGCGTACAGCCACATGACAGCTCAAAGAACGTCAACTGCCTGAGGAGCTGATTATGAAAATTAATGATAACGTAAAACCTACACGCGGCATTGGCGGAGTCGGTACAAGCAGCTTAGACGAGATTCCTTCCCCTCACACACTTCCACGACTGAGCACAGTGTCGTCAAGTCGAGTCGTTGCGGCGAACAAGTCCGTTGAACTGAGTGGACGCAATCTCGAATCACTGCTTCCCAAAGAAGCGCACACGTCACTGACTACGGAAGAAATGGGGAGGAGGAATCTCAAGAGAGGTAGAACAGAGGGTGCTGAGAGATGTGAGAAAAGGAGAGAGAGAGAGAGAGAGAGAGAGAGAGAGAGAGAGAGAGAGAGAGAGAGAGAGAGAGAGAGAGAGAGAGAGAGAAAGGCTTCGACATTTTCGAAACAAGGAGAGGCCGCGCCGAGATGTCGTCGATGAAGGCAGAATTTAAGCCGAGCGCCCCCAGCAATAAGGGCTCCCCAACGACTAGAGGGAAGGTAAGGATGGAAGGAAGGAAAGGAGGGAGTGGGGGATAAAAAGGAGGAGCGAAGAACTCGCAATCCGAGCCACGAAATGAGTTTTCGTTATCGTCTATCCAGCCGGAACACAAAACTTGGCACGGGGTGGTGGAGGGTAACCAGCGGATAGGGAAGGAGAAAGTGAGGGACCGAAACCGAGCAAGAGGCAGCGAAGCGACTCGCTTATCGGTTTCTCTGGCGTCGTGCGCCCAGCCGCCTGAGACGCGGGCAGTGGCGACCGCGACGACTGACTCCGAGGGCGATCGGTTTGCAAGTAGCGCGCAGGAGGAGAAACGAGATCGATTCGAGTCTTGCGTCGACGTCGGCAGCGAGTCGCTCTGTTATCGATAAACAATTACGCGCGCGCTGCGCGCGGTCCCTCGGCGCTGACGACGACGACGTGCTGTCTTTTTCCTGGTCTCGTACAGCGCTCAGCTGTCGGGGTGGCGGATACTGAGAACGTGCAAGCCGTGGTGGACTTCGATCAAGAAGGCGTGCGCTGCGAGCAGGGATTTTTGAGACCGCGTTGAGAGTATGGCAGGCCACACAACAGGGTGGACGGTGATCACCCGTTGAGCAACCTTCTCAAAACGAGAGAGAGAGAGAGAGAAAACAAGCAGCGAGTTTGGTTGTCAACTTTCTCAAAATTGCCACGGAGGTGTAGTGCAGAGGGATCGATGTTCGATCGTTTCTTTGAGAGGCTGCTTTAAGAAATCCTCGGAATAAAAAAAAAAAAAACTGAAGTGACTTTTATGACAAATTTTATTCGTCACCACCAATATAATCAATCGAGTTGTTTCCCGTGCGTCACAAAGGTCTCTTCCAATTACCTCGGCTTATCACTATTTCCCGTAAGCCTCACAAACGTTTTACGCTATTCAGGAAAGTTTTTTTGTCGCTTCGTTCCGATTGACTTTCAGCGCCTCCGATAGAGCTATTTTTTTGGTATTCTTTCTCGTGCTCTAATATACCGCGGATTCTCAGTTCTGAGCAAAAGATGGCCTGTTCTGCCCATGTCCCGTTCATCTTTTATTTCCAGCTAAATATCTTCTCTAATACAAGCTGCTCTCTTTACGTCCATTAAAGGTACACCTATCTTATTAATTCTTTTCACTCGCTGCACTATTTCTAGCTTGATTTCTATCCTTTTTATTGACCTCCATGTTTCGACCCCATAGTTGGAAGACTGGCAAAAAGCTATGGCAAGAAGCTATACATCTTTCTTCAGTGATGTGGGTGAACTGCGGTACGTTATTTCGGAGTGACAACCAAACGTATTGCAGCCGGCTTTGATTCGTCTTGCTAATATTCCTTCAGGATATTGATCCGACATTGCTTGGCTGAGGTAGTATTTATTTTACTGCGCTAGCACTATGACCCTCATTCGGCGGGAATGCCGCTGTCTATGTGTGTGAAGCCTCGACTCATACGTCTACATTCTCCAGAAGACCTCTGCCTACCATAAGCCACCAACCTTATCCGTCCGGAAGGCCCTCCCATCTTCTCCACTCCTCAGTAGCCCGCACCCACCAGAAAACCCAAGCAGCAGTGCGAACGAAATAGCAACGCGTAAGCAAATTCAAAGAAGCAGTGGGAAGGCGATAACTGTAAGAGCGAAAAGTAAAATCGAAATATAAAACCAATACTGCTAACGCAGATGTGTCGCAAAACTACATATGATCGCCGGTCAGTTTTTTTAACGACTACTCATTACCTATCGCAAATAGTTGTTCCTTTCAAAAACCAAAAAGTTGTTTTTATTTACCTTAAGAACAACATGTGAAGAACAAAGTAACAAACGAAATGATGTGCTGAAAGGCTGAGATAAACTTGTACTGCTGGCAACCCGTGGGCATTTTAAGTGATTCTGGCAAAAAAAAAAACGGCCCATTGCGATGTACAATACAAAAATAGAACAACGAGGCGCTGCGGTGAGCTGACAAACCCTGGCAGCGTGACCTGTAGCAGAGAGAATGCAGCAGAAAATATAGTCGAGAAGCTGACTGCCAGTACGACCCAACATCAGAATGTGAAGCGTCTGGAAGACGTACATTATTTGTTGCGTTTCTAGGGTGTCACGGCGTACATCGCAGTAGGTGTTAACTTTGACAAGTAATGGTCGGAATCAAGGAAGTGTAACTCAGGGAACAATTTTAAAAACAATATAGTATGAAGATACTTACTGGTGTTGGTTCATATAAAAAGAAATACGTACTTTCTATTAGTTGGAAGCGAATACCACAAAAGGAACGGTGTTTGCGATGCGGCCACCGGCAACAGAAAAACCCCGGCCCTGCAACCAGAGAGGATAAAGGATAGAACTTCAATTTTGCAGTGAGTATAATGCTCATGCTCTGCCATTTTTTCTGGCTTCTAAAGAACAAGAAGCAAAATTTGCTTAATACAAACTATATTAACACGTTCAAATCTGCTGACCAGACTGAGGTCAGAATGCAACAAAAATAGAATCGACAGAAAACTAGGCTTGTGCATACGTACTCAACCTGCAGCATTTGGCTAAAAGATCTTCGAGAGAAAGTATCGCGGCATACTAATGCTGACCCCTGAGAGGTTGTGTGAGGTAGCGTCGCTATTCACTCGTTCACTTAGAAAATGTGTAATGCTGTTTCACTGCCGAGTTTCTAAGTGTGTGCGGGCGATAGATGTGGATGTACGACGAGACAGTAACATTTTTGTTGTTCGTGCTTTTAAGGTCTGAGACCCTCTGCTCCTCTTCTCCTGAATTCCTCTATCACACTGACCTGACAACACAATTCCTAAGCAAGCTGACACCTACGTGCTCTGTTAAGACTGTACGTTAGGCACCGCCACTTAGTGAGTCGTTATGCAAAAAAGCACGCTTTACAAAATTGAGTATTTTGGAAAATAACTGTTTTTTTTATCAGAGTCGACGCGCCTGGAAACACAGTCATAAATAACGAGTACCTCCTGGATTCCTCTATCACACTGAACTGACAACATAATTTCTAAGCAGACTGACACTTACGTGCTTTGTTAGTCTTGTAGGTTAGGCACCGCCACTTAGTGAGTTTTATTGCGAAGAAGCACGCTTTACAAAGTACGAGGGATTTGGAAAACTCTTTCGTCAGAGTCGACGCACCTGGAAATAGAGTCATAAGTGACGAGTAACTAAAAGTAATTGAGCTCAGGTATGACTTAGGAGCCCATTTTAGTGCTTGATGTTTTGGTTAATTAAGTAAGGAGTGACAAAGCACGCAGCAGGGAAAGTTCAACGTTATTAGGTTGCCTTGACGAGGTGTTTCCTACTTCTATCCACTCATTTATAAACTTCGTCAGGATTGGCTATCCACCAACAATGAACTCTATGTCAATTTTTTATTTGGAGATTTATTTATATCTACACGAAAATCTCTGAAGCGACGGCGACGAAAACTGTAAAAAAAATCGCCATCTTACTGGTCACACATTGAAGTCCTAAAAGTGAAAACGAAATTTCGCACATTACGAAAAAGAAACAGTAGGTTTAACTTTCCCATTGTTCACCTACAAAAGGAGAATCGATCGAGCTGCCGAAGATCACTGACACTCAGCTAACTTTCGGGCGCTCCCGAAGTTTGCTTCACCGCGCAAACATGCGTCGAGCGGCGAAGCGAAAGGCCTGTCTCAGAACTTAGGGTCAACGCACAGAAGGCGAGCGAGCAATGAGCGACGACCGCAGCCGCTAGGCAGCAGCACCAGCAACCGAAGGTGCGTCATCTCGCGCGCCACCGCGATGTCGGGGGACGCGTGAGCGCGGCCCAGTCTTGGCGCTGAGGCACCAGCGCGCCTAATGGATGAGCTCGTTAATGATCTTTCTCCTGGCGCCTATCTTTGGCGAGGATCTTCAAAGAAAACTTTTCTCTTCTCATCTCTCTTTTTTTCGCTCTCTCTCATCGCACTCACTGGCGTCGCCCGAAAGCTTGATGAGTGAAGGAAGAGTGCGAACAAATAAATTAGCATGCCGGCAGCAAACAAACGGTGGCCTCGGTGATAATGCAAATAAATAAAGAAATATGAAAGGAAAGAAGGATTGGTTGAAAGATCGGCTCGTGCGAGTGAGCGCACGGAGGCGTCTTTCCGCCAGAACTGGCAGCGCAGCGCGTCGTTAATGAAGTTCGTCTTGATTTCGAAGGCTCTGACGCAAGATAATATCGGGGCTCGTTTACTCATTTCTCTCTGGGTGGTTCGTCTCCGAGCAACGCCCCTGTCTTTGGCACTCAATCCTACGCTTGCATATCTCCTCAAAAAATAAAACAAAAAGTTACCCTTTCAGTCTGAGTTAGGCACAATAAGCAAGAAACTGTGATGACCTGACCAGATTATAAATTGTTCTTTTGCAGCAACGCTTGTGTTGTTTGCAGGCAAAGGGTTGGTTCACTCGCGACAAACAACAGAGGCGCGGCCGAAGAAAAAAAAAAGTGAAAGCTGAGTGTATAAGCTAGAAGCAGAGGTTTTAGAGTGACGTGTGCCTGCTCGTGTATTCAAGTTTGCTTGACGCTTTCATGCTTGCATCGATCGCAATTTTTCTTGCCCATTTACTCCTTTCAAACACGACGCAAAATCACATTTTGGGGAACTGGGTAGAAGCTGCACCGGTCACAACCTTTGTTCGCATTTATGAATTCAGTCAGTTGCACCGAAACTTGTGTAGCGGCAACGTCAAGTCCACTTAACAGGGAGAAGCAAAGGACGTGCGTCAGATGCAGCAAAATGTCTGCAACTGAAGAGAGCAACTGTAATACCCAAGGCCCTCCCCTCCCTCTCTAGGTTTTCTTGACAAGCTAAGCGTTAAGAATATAGCACCCAGCACCTCCAAGAAATTACATTGGGTTATTCCCGAAAAAAAAAAATCCTGGATACGTGCCTGGCTGTCAGTGAAAAAAACAAATTCAAACTTTAGACCACAAGAAGCACATAAGAACCTTGTAAAAAAAATATGAAATTGAATTCTCTCTTCCATCATTTCGTAAAAAACAATAGCAAAGAAATGACAAATGATTTGTGTTACCACTTTTTGCATCTAACAAACTACCACGTTCGCCCGGTGGTGCCCACGACCACATTCGTATTGCACGCCGCAACAACTGATGATAGGCCATGAGTTTTTCAGTACCTGTGTAAATGAGAAAAATCTCTCTTTTGGTGGTGTGTTACATAAAAGTACTTAAATTTTGGAGGTTTAAAAAAGTATCGGTTTATTTTGGTTGCTCCACTCTGCCAGGTGCATCGTTTAGAATGCAGTCGTCGGTTCGAGTAGGTTTCAAAGCTGCTTTGATATTGCCGCATTATTTCCTTATTTTTTTTACTCAATCTTTTACCTTTTTTGGGATCCCTAGCCGTTCGTGTTTTGCAGCTAGCCAGGGGAAACCACAAGGGTACCCCACACACTTCGGTTGGACTGCATCGCCACGCCCCTTTTCCAGCACAGCCTGCTTTCAAAGCTGATGATGAGGGGACATATTTTTTTTTCTGCCGGGCATGTCAGCCTGCTCGTTACGATCCGTGTCTCTAGTAGTTGGCTAAAACATCTACAAACGTCGCAAGAGCAGCGAGTCAAGAAGAAGTGCGTAATATCGACAACTTTTGCTCCCTACAACACATCTTTTTTCCCACCATGGCCATGCCCTTCCAAAAAAAGAGCTGCTCACAGGAGAGGAAACTCGTCGTGGTTTGCCTGCGGCATCGGTTGTGGCGTTTGTTACCGGTAAATAGTGCACACCGAGCTTTCCCAGCTTCGAATGTGGCGCCACCTCGCAAAGAGGAACGGAAACTACGAGAGCAGAGCGGAGACGTCGAGAGAGAGGCGATCGCGTGAGTCTGCACAGTGCCTTTCACTCCCGACGGCGCTTTCTGGGCTGTGTACACATCGAGATACGAAGGCGGCGACGACGGAGGTGACGCCTCGGTATAGAAGGGCCCTTTGTTTGTGCACACCCCGCAAGTAGCGACGGCGGCGGCAATAACCACCAAAGGAAGTGCGCCGTCGCCGCCACTACCGGCGGGACGACGGCGACAAGGCGTCGCCTGTTTGCGTTACCGCGCGCGCAAAGAAAAACGAGCGCCTGTCACGAAGGTCCTCGCACTGCTGGACCCTGCGACAACAACGCGAGCCGCGCGAGCGAAACACCCAGCGTGACTCTCCCCCACCCCCTCTCACCCTCACTCCTTTTTTTCACGCTCTCTTTTTTGTCGCCAGCGCACGCGGCCCACCACTCGGACACGCCGCCGAAATTTAATGGGATTCGATCGGCGCCTCAAGAACGCGGCGCGCGTGCCACTCGCAGACTCGAAAGCACCGCGTCCGGGAGTGCTAGCACTGCGAGTGACGCCGATGTCGTGACGGCGCCGCTAACGAGACGCTTTTTTCCCACGGATGCTTGGTGGTGGCCGTGTGGGAACGGTGCCGGGACGGTTGGGTGGAGGAGAGGCGCTGAAAGAGGTTTAGAGGAGAGAGGAATAATGCAGTACGGTTGACTTGAAATGGGATGCTGAGAGTCGTCTTGGATTGAATCTTCATGGTGAGCTTAAAAAAAAACGTAAAGAAGTCAGGAGAAAGTATGTGCGTGGTAATGCCACTTGCAAGGGAACCTTTCGCTGCTATTCCTGGTAGCGTGCATAACATGATATTGTCTAACTCAGTAGCTGGTAACCGAGAGATTGTAAACCTATTCAAGCGCTAATCCTCGTTAAATCATTTGCGCCTAACTCGTTAACTGGGATAAGCTAGCTCCTGCAACTCCCAGAAGGTGCCAGCAGGATGAAAGCCCACTCGCTCGCTCTCCGCCTCCAGTCTCCATCTTTCCTTACTCTCTCACTCTCCAAGAATCACTTGCTTTCCTCACTCGCACAAGAAACGCACCGGAAAAAACTACCACTACTTGTTATTAAGGCTGAAGCTTGTGTAATGTGCCATCGTTTTTGTCTTATTGACGAACCAGTTCCTTACGCAAACTATCCTCTATGCAAGCATGTAGTTGACCGCCGTAGTGTCTCGATGGCCGTGGCGTTCAATCCCAGCTGCCGCTGCTGCATTTTAGACGCAGGAGAAATACACAAAAGCCTGGGAACGGTACTGAGATTCGTAAGAGTTAAAGATCGATCAATCAATCAATCAATCAACCAATTAATTAATCAACCAATCAATCAATTTAATTAATTTATCGATTATTCAATTAATAAACAATTGATTAAACTTGAATAACTATGCCGTAGTTTGAGTTTCAAGTTGTTACGTGCCTCATAGTTAAAGAACAGGTGTCGCGTAAAACAAGAAACAAATCGAGAAACGCACTATCATCGTCACTTCGGAGACAGCTGCAGTAGAGGTTCGATTCGCCGCTGCCTCGTGTCCGAAAAATAGGTTAATCGCCTTCCTTGGGTGCCATTCCGCACAAAACACGACTTGCCGAAAGCGAAATGCCGGCACTGCAATGGCGCGAATATTGAAAGCTATTTGTCAGCATGCTAGGACGACGCTGTACACGTTAATAGCGCTGGAAAATGACGCCAGCGGCGAGAACGGCGCGGCTCTATTGCTTCGGATAACGCACGCTGTATTAAATGTCAAGACTCGTCGCCAAAAAGATTCCCAGCACGCGCAGGCTGGTGCTAGCACGCAAGGCAGACACAAAATTTATGAGACATTGTTCCTCACGCTGGTTATGTGAGAACCGAGGCCTTCGGTGGCAGGAATGGTGTAGATGTAGAGCTGATGAAATGCTACCTGAGAACATTTGGTGGCTGCTGACAGCATAAAAATGAAGATAGAGAAAAGCGAATCATTCCTGTTAACAACTAACCTGTTAACAACCTGTTAGCGTGCCTGTTAGCAACTAAATTGGGGACACTGAGTAAAAAAACAATAAGCAACAGCTTTTGGAGACTTACGTTTTCGTGTGCCTTTGACTCAATAAGTTGATGAAAGTGTGTCCTCAAAAAAGCCAAGGTTAAGAGCAAGGCGCTTGTAATAATAAAAGAAATCTATAACAACAAAACAACACAAAAAGAATAGACGGTAATAGCAATATTGCGTTATGCTTACCTCCGATTTAAAGTATTGTAAGCACAGTGTGCGATCTTCAACTTCCTGTGTAAATATTCATCATCATCGTGCATCTTCGTCTTCGGAGGAGTGGGCGCCATACTTACGAGTGGCAATAGAGCTCGCTCCTTCCGCAGTCTCACAGTATGTTCGCTTCTTTCTTACCTATTTTAAAGACGGCTCTGTGTGCATTTTTTTTTTGGTGTTGGGGGCATCATCGTTTGCCGTGGGGCATCTCGCTCAATATCGTCTTCATCAAACGCATTACTCTATTTATCCATTTATCGAGCAGGCAGGTATTGTGCTGTTCTTACGGCAACTGCCAACCTGTTCATTTTCTACCTTTTTTTCTGTGCTACATGTCTTGAGATCAAGTAAAGAAATAAATACGAAGCCCCTATTCTCCTCTATTCATGTGCGCTCATACCACGGAGTGACCTATTCCACTTTAATTTAAAACTTCTTTAAAACAATACAAAACCAACGTCACCGACTGTGTAGAAAGGCTATTTCTGCCTCCTCCGGAACAAACTTTTGCGCTGAACAACATAAAGCGCCACACACCTCACCGCGAGGAGAGGGCACCACTTTGTTACTCATCGGAGAAGAAAGGGCACATCTCCTGCCTCCTCTGCCGGCGCCATTGGTCGAATTGCACTTCCGATGGCTCTTTCCGAAAGGGAAAGAGGGATGGTGGAAGGAAAGAAAGCAGCCTTCCGCTCATATACGCACGCGACGACAACGCCAGCGTAGTCTCCAAAACGACCTATTTCACCGTCCGTGCTAGAAAAGTAACAAGAAGAAGCGAACTTTTCGCGAGCGAGGCCTCGACAACCAGTTGATCACTGCAGGTTGTTCGCGCAGGAAAAAGGTGCAGGGGGGAAGAGGGTGAGGGGGGAGGGGGGAGAGGAGAAAAACAACCCTACACCGTTGCTGTCGCGCGCTATTTCGACTAGAAGGGCGAGGCCTCCTCGAAAACTGGTCGGGAAGGTCGGTCGGGGCGAGCCTCTGAACCACCAGCGCGCAATCTACAACTTTCCGCAAGACAATGATTAAAAAAAAGAGAGAGGAACAGAAAACAAAGAAGACACCGCGGGAGAAAATTGCCGAGCTGCCCGGCGACCCTGCGACACTGGCAGGGGGTGCGCGCGCACGCGCGCTAACCACAAACAACGCGTCCAAATCGTTCGCGTTTGGCACGCCGTATAGCCACTCACGTGGAGAATAACGCCCCACGACGTTCGCGCTCGAGCCACATCACCGCTCTCCCCTCTCCTCCCCTCCCCCTCAGCCCCCCTGAGCTTCCCCCTCGCGCAGAATGCACCAGCGGAACCAAGCGTCGTCTCGCTAGCTCAGGATCGTCACCGACGAAGCGCTTGTTTTTGTCTCACGTCGAGCGCCGTGAAACGCGCTTCTTCCGATTTCTTTCGTACGAGCGCGTTTAGGGCTCGCGCGTTTCGCGTCGCGGGAGGGGAACGCATTATCGGCAGGAAATGAATCGAAAAGAGAGAGCGCGTGGCAGGCATGTGTGTTTCGGGGTGTTCGCCAGCGCGCTCTGTTGCCAGTCGCGGTAATTAATAAAACTAGGCAATACACGCGACGACGAGGTCGCAGACGACGGCAACCCGCATCGTCGCCGTGGCGAGAGCAATCAGCGAGCTGGCTGCGTTTGCTGCTACGTTGCGAGCTTGTCTTTGTAACCCCCCCTCCCGCTCAACTTGCGCATCACTGGGTGGGCTAGGCGTCTTTCCATATTTTGTCTTCTTCTCTCCGACGCCCGAGCGCTAATTTTTTTTAGTATTTTTACTAGCACCTCCACCCCGTTCCTTCCATCAGCGGTGTTCTGGTCGGACCCGCGGTTGTTACGACCCTTCGTTGCTTCCCGTGGCTGGAGGTGAGCGGGTTTTACGGCGCACCATTTCTTTCGAAGCGCGCAGAGCTAGCAGGCTGGCTGTCTGGCTGTCTGCTTGCGCTTTTGGCGCCGTCGCATTAGTGTCGTGAACGCTGGGGCTCAGGGTTTGAGAAGCGCTCTGGACGCCGCTGCGCGAAGTCATGAAGCGGTGGGTCCAGAAACGAGCGGAACGTCTGAGCAAACAGGATGATGACGATGGCAATTGGAAAACAGGAAAAGAAGCAAACTCTTTACGGGGGTTGTAGGGCGGGTCCCCAGTGCACGCGAGCGTATGTGGAGCGTTCTTCGGAATCAATGCGGCGTTGCTGCTTTATTTTTTGTTTTTCTTCGCAGCTCGGGTGTGAAGATGGGCTTGAACGTTTTTGCTGAACAGAGAGCAGCTAGGGAAGCTCAGAAATTCTCTTCGAGTTTCCAGTGAGAAATATTAGTCAACGGGGGGGGGGGCATCATTATGTTGTTTATTGTGGCCACATGGTGAGTCATAAGCGCTAAATTTTACTTCAAGTAAAAATGCGTCGTCCCTAGCCGTGGACAAAAGATAAGCATTATACTGAGTGGTGGTAACGACAGACAATTGAAGAAAAACTGACTAAGATCATGAAGTTGCATGAGACAAAAGAAAGCAAAAACAAATCAGATAATTATGGGTAGCCTGGCAGTGAGAGATTTATATGTAAATAAATGAATCCTCAACTCAGCTAAGCTAGGACTGAGTAGGGGGCGATAGATCAAGCGCCAAGAATCCAAACTCGGGCTATCGTATTTCGTAGCAATCCTGCACTCCTAAGGCTAACATCTCGTGCTCAACTAAGCGCATTACCTTTGTTCCTTTCTCTTGACTCTATAATGTGTGGGCGATCAGTGACGTCAGCCTACCGTAACATCCCCGGTTTTGCGTTCGTCATCATCACTTGATTCACACGACAGCTTTATTCTTAAGAAAAAGCAGGAGAACTTCCCAGCCGGAGAACTTTATCTGCTCATTTTTGTCGACAAGGAAATGTATTACATCTACAATTAACTACCCTGTATGCATTCGTAACCGGGCACGGAAGATGCACACCGCTCTCCTGCAAGACCACGCAGCGATTTCGTTCTCGCGAACGGTTCGAAATCAGAGATCGCGGCACTCCCAACAGGGCCGATCGCAAACAACGGCTATCCACTGCAGCGCGACATTCCACCCAAGATACGAACCGGAAAAGAAACAAAAAACGGCAAAACAGTAAAAGCGGAGTCAGGGCGAAGAGCAAGAAAACAGCCGCCGCGACCAGTTAGAGAGTCCCCAGCAAATGACTCGACGCGTTTTGCGACCGTCGCTACGCGAACCGCAGTTAGCGGGCGCCGGGGACTCGAGAACTTGCTTAATGGAATTACGGCGCTGCTGTTATTTAATCACGCGCACCGCGAACCAATTTATTAATTGCCACTGAGAACTGCTCCGACGAATTCCATCCTCCTCCGTACTCATTCCTCTCCCCTCCCCCTCACCCCCTCTCCCCGTCCCTGTTGCCCCACAAGTGGGACAAACCTCGTGTCCTCCTCGTCTTCCCTCTTCCATCTTCCATTTTCTCTGTTCGCTTCCCGGTGAGTCCCGCATTCCTCTTAGCGGCAGATACGCTAGCTCGGGACGGCACCGATTCGATGGCGCAGCAAACAGGATTTCTGATGTGCTGTCTCTTGGCGTCAGCAAATGTTGGGGAGTGCAGTGGTACTCGTCTCGATCTTCGCTTCTGGAGCTGTGATTGCGAGAGTCCGCGGAGCAGTCGCCGGGAAGCTATTGGGAGGAAAGGATACACAATAGATTTCACAAGTCAGCAACCTGGATCGTTCAACGGGCAGCACGCTTCTTTCGCCTCTTGTAACTGATCTCTTGTAAAAATACAAAATACCAGGTGCAGAAAGATAATTTACTACGATGGCCTTAAAGGACCAGTGTCAGAGTCTAGATGAGGAGGGTTAATCAACTAGCGATTCTGTTGTACTCTGGGTATACTCTGCTCTACTCTACGCTACTATGGAGTAAGACAAGCGTAGCAGGGGCGGCAGAAAGTTAGGTGGGCGAATGAGATCAAGAAGTTGGCAGGGAATAGGGTGGCCGCAGCTGACAAAGGACAGGAATAACTGGCGAGACTTGGGAGAGGCCTTTGCCCTGCAGTGGGCGTAATCAGGCTGACGATGATGACGGTGGTATCTTTAGTTTTATCTTTTGACAATGATAGATAACAGGGGACTTTACACAGGGTATCCAATACTTGTGCTGACGTATGCACTTTCGCTTTCTTAAGCTGGGAAAGGAAGATGATATACAGGTAAGCCTCGAAGTACACATTCACGAGAATATGCCCTGAGTGCATGGTCATGTGATTTATATGATCCTAAGGTAGTCTATGGAGTCAACGCCTACAAAAATCTGGACGATGAGGAGAGGGGGGGGGGGTTGCTTGAGATGTGAAGTGAAGTTGTCATTTCAGTCCTCAAATAGGTTATTTACTTATCGAGCCCTGATGTGTGTCATTGTGCATAGGTCTTCGCCATTATGAAGGCTCCGCTTCTGACCACACCAAGATGTTTCTTTTTTTTTCGATTATTCGGTCGGTTGACCTGAACCGCCAGTTTTGCCTTGACCGCAAGTGTTGCTGTCACTGCTGCGTCTCTTCTTTAGAGCTTTTATACATAGGAAGTACAGAAAGAAAATAAATTACAGCGCCTTACTCTGACCTCATCCCCCTCCGGTTTCAATCTTAATTGAAGAAATATTGAGCCCTCGTAACTTTTCTACTTGTGTATATAGCTCGTTTAACACACGAAGTCGCAAAATGGCATTTTTCTGGGCCAGTTGGTATGAATCCATGATTTGGGCCAGCATGAACTTTGGGACACAAACGAAGAGAGACACATGGAACACGGAACACACTGCAGTGTGTTCCGTGTTCCATGTGTCTCTCTTCGTTTGTGTCCCAAAGTTCATGCTGGCCCAAATCATGGACACGAAGTCGGCTGTGGTGCTCTAAAATCCGACAATGGCTAGCGCACAAAGAAGACGCACAAAGAAGGAGGCAGACTAGCCACTATATCGGTTGTAGCAACCAACTAGCCCCAATTAAAAGCCTTGGGTGTTCTAAAGTTTCACAGCAACTTTGCAACGGTCCTGTTAGACTGTCCAACTAAAGCGCGCTTCAAAGCTCCGAATTCGCAGATCACTGTATGTCGGAATGAAACATGATATGAGACGTGCGGACGGTTTTCTCTTGTGAGAGTGTAGCTTTACACATTCCACAGGCAGCGAAGAGAACTGTATCCAGAAGAGGGTTGTAGCTACGAAAAAGACAACACATAGCAAGCGAGGCGGGACAGTCCCGTCTCGTCCCGTCTCGTCCTGTCCCGTCTCGCTTGCTGTGTGGTGTCTTTTTCGGCGCTACAACCCTCTTCTGGAAACATGCACCAACTAGCCCCCCAACAAGTATTACACAAGAGAACTGTACTTTCCAGTTCAAAAGGCACGATCTGTGACGTCAAAGGTCATAGGCAGAAGCAAACAACAAGGCTCAAATTTCGCTTCTATGAAACACAGAGTATCCACTGACTCACCTCTACGCAGAGCCATATGAATTGAGTCATTTACAAGGAAAACACGAAGTGAACTGGGTAGCTTCACATCGCCTGTAAGCTCGATTAAATTTAGCATTAGGCAATGCCGCTAGTGTTAAAACATCGCGACAGTCAGTAACAGAGGTCGCCCTGCGATGCTTTTTACTGATTGCATATTTAAACCTCTACAGGCCAAGCTCAAGAGTTCCTAGTCTTGATCGCTTCGCGCAAGTAGTCGAGTTTTGGGCATTCGCCCATCGCGTGCGCTCCTCGAGAAACTGAACACCTGCTCGTTAAACTCTCTTCGTGATGTGCAGTAGCATCCTGTATTACCCTTTGACTGCGATAGTACCCCCCCCCCCCCCATCTCCTCCCTCCAGTTACTTTGTAATAGGCGTCGCCAGAAAGATATCTACAGGCTCTCTTCCACAGTCCGTCTCAACAAACGGCCCAACGTATTCAAAGAAGGCCAACTTCGCAGCATCTCTAAACGATATCCCACCGCCCCCGGCGGCTCCACATAATCGCTTGGCCACACACACCGCACGCCTATTTTTGCGCGTTTTATCCCTTTTCCTCCTCCTCTCCATCTGGGTGCTTCAAGAATGGACTGTGAGCTTGGGCTCACCCTGTAACCCCGGCAGCTCCCTCGGTAGCTGTGTAGGAGAAAAGGGGAAGAGAAACGCCCTTGCGTAGCGGGCGTCACGGACCGTCGCCGCCGCCACCAGTTTCCTGGAGGAGTACTCCCGAAAATTGAGTTTTAGTACGGATAAAAAGGAGGGCGTATCTTGAAAGCTCCCTTAGTAGCACGCCCACCCCATTTTCTGAGGGAACCGTAGTTGCCCAGCGGAGCTCTCCTAAGCGCGGTCGTCGTCATCATCTATACTGTTCCGGGCGCCTCTCAGACGGCGCAGCGTGCGGCTTGGGAGGATGGCGCGATGGGCTCCATCTTGGTATTTATGACGTCGCGTTCCGGGCCGGACGTCGACGCTTCTCGAGTTTTTTCTTCCTGTTTTTTATAGCCTTCTTTTCTTTTTTTTATCATAACTATGGTTCGGCTTTGATGGCGCGGTCTTTCAAAGCAGCCTTCCCAGACTTTGATTTACGTCCGTTTTATTTTTTCTTCATTTTAGCAAAGCCGGGTGTGTCTAGGTCTTCACCCAGATTCTGCACTTGGATATAAGGCACTGGACAGAATATTTTCTTACCACTAAACCGCAACAAAACGAAAATTATTAGACTACTCCAACCAACCATTAGTTCGGCGCGGTTGTTACTAAACACCTGCGTCGACGTATTTGTATAATGATAACCTCACGCACACGTTATGACATGGACTATGTTTTCGAAAACAGGTCAGTCAGCAGTTACTTGTCCTGAAATTTAAAAACAAACTGGGCAGCATATTACGACATTCGTAGCATAAATTCAGCATGCAATTTTTCGGCATAACTACCAGAAAAGTAATATCGTAGCCCTTAGTAAAGTCTCATTAGTATTCTTTGCTTGTGATCTCGTACCTGTATGATACCTGAGCCGTCAGCAAAATGTAATAAATTGAACTGAAAATAGACGACTGAGAGGGGGTATTTTTAATAGTACAGCGTTAAAAGCGTCATTGGTAAAGAAAATGTGTCGTCGGACATAAAATTCGACCATTGGCTTATTTAAAAAGATGTCACCAGATGGGATAATTCCCATTAACTGGAGAAAAGTGACATCACCATACCGGCTAATTCCCATTGGCTGGAGAAGAGTGACGTCACCTTAACAGAAGTGATGCCACTTCCGATGAATGTATGTACACCTTGTAATGCTATATCGTTGCCAACACATCGAGTAATTAGGTGTCCTGGGGATTTTTTTTTTTGCTTTGGAAACTGAAAATAATCGTTTTCTCCGGACACTTATAAGCACAAGCCACGAGTTAACTTCGCAGAAGAAAGCAAAATATATACTGAACGAGGCGTTGAAGGGAGCGGGTAAGATGAAAAGTTTCTTCCAGGGATTTAAAATCTGTACAGAGCGCAACGGGATATCACCTTTTGTAAAAGTTTACGCGTATTATAGGAACATTTAAAATAGTTATCACTAAAGATAAATTGTACCGGCTTCGTTCCTTTTGTATTCCGTTCCTCATAATATAACAAAGTTCACTTTCTGCTTCAGCTGCAGCGCCCCAGAATGTCCACAAACGCTGAATTAATTAAAAATATATTTATTTTTATAAGCCGAGAGCTGGCGATTGGACCCAAGAAAACAGAAGGCCGCAAGAGAAAAGAAAACCTGTGCTCCAATTCCTCGCTGAATGCTTCCTCGTGCCTGGAATATTTAACAAGCAGCGCAGAAAGTACCGATGGTGAATGGCGTTCTGAAAATTGAAGAGTGTCGGGTCTCTTCCCTTGAAATCCTGTAGTGGCAATCAAAGAACAGAGAAACAAAATTTCGCCTCGCCACTTAAGCTCCTTTTAAAAGCAATATGCTTTTGCTTACCGCATGCTCCTTATCAATGAGCAAAACGTTGTTTTAAAACAACCAAGAATAAAGCTTGCTCTTATGGGTCACACAAAAGAGCAAAAATGGCCGATAGAAGCGCCTGTTTATCGTTTGCGGGCAGAGGATGTGCCACTGAAAAACGATGCAAGCGTTGTTTCGTCGGTGAAACCACCATCTTGCACTGAAGAGATTTTAGTGCGAAAGCTTTACTTCACAGTGTCTAACCGGCTCACCGAGTCTTTGTGAAGCTTGACCTTGAAGATGACCTTAGCAAAACCTAGCATAGCAACAGCCCATGCAGAAATAAAATAAATGTTGTCGCGACTGGATTTCGAACATGCAGCTGCGCGGAAAATCAGCTTCACTGACCACTGCACGAGAGCACTAGGATACCGCAGTAGCCGATCACGCCTGGTGTTAAACTGCAACAAACTCTTCTTGCTAATTTTCACTGTTCAATTCGCAATTTTCAATTTTCAATTTCTTTCTTCCTCAGCACTCATTTTATTTTTGTCCATGAAAAGATTTATCTGAAAAACTCTCTATGCTCCCCAATTCCTGGTCAATACCCCTGTGTGGGCGTGTGCCGTTGTGTGAGGGTAACAACAACAACCACAACAACCACCACCACAATAACAACCACCGCAACAACTACAACGACAAGAACAACCACAACAATCACAATGAAAACCACAACAACCACAACAACCACCACAACAACAACCACAACGACAAAAACAACAACGACAACAACCACGACCACAACCACAAAAATCACAACGACAGCGACAACAACCACAACGACACCCACAACGACAACAACAAAAACAAACTCTCACGCTGCGCAGTGCACACCGTCGTCTTCACCAACTTCCAACTGCGGCGCGAAATGATCAGATCAGCTTAACTTCCATCAGAGGCTAACCTGAGTCTAATGTCGTCGCCAGCCGTGCCAGCAACCCAGCAAAGTAAAACTATGCGCCAACAAGGCTAAACACATGCTTTCGCACGTATACTTGGTTTAGCTGCGTTGAAACTCCTAGTTCTGCTTGTTTTTTAAAGAACTGGCGCCTCTTATTTTTCAAGCCCACATTCGCAACCTGGTGAAGTATTCATGCTCTTTCTGGTGCACTTTAACGCCTCTCGGTGAGCTTTCACCCAGGGTTTTACGGCGCGATGTTGACTCGGGAGGATGTTGACGCGAGGAGGATCTGACTGTGCATTAGTTGCTCAGCCTTACAAGCGCTCGATGCGTCTGAGAACAGAATGTTTGGCGGGGCGTGTATTGTGAATGATTGATCTTCAACTTACGTGTAACACTGATGGCTTCTTTTTGTTTTAAACATGGTTTCTTAATATTTATGACGGCATTCGAGATGTTCCGAGGCAGTGCGCAACAGGTGCTACTTTATTAAGCGTAGAGGCGGTGTCTTGCTTTGGGTATAAGCTTGCTTACAAGGCTCTGCTGGCTTGACTCAGCAAAGAAATTTTTCTATTGGGCACTAAATTTAGCCCATTTTAAACATATCGCGGGTGGCAGGGGAGGAGAAGGCAGGCATTCAGGGAATATCTTGGATATGTGTATCCAGATTTTGGGTCACGTAAAATTTGAGAGAAGCACATGTTGAAAATTAATCTGAAGACGCCCACTGTGCACGGCCTCAGAGGTCTCCCACACAACCCAGCCCACCAAGTCCTGAAAAAATTTTTTATCCACGATAGGAGTGAACCGTTATTGCAAGTGGAGTTTTTGTCTACTAAGCTCACTATCCCCTAGGAGAATCTAGTGCTCTAGCAGCTGCAAGTTTAGCCCTGGCGCAGTGTCTAAAACCAAAACAACGATTGGCCAGGGACACGTAAATATGCTGCGTCTAGTCTTCATTGTTAACATTTTATTCTTCAATCTGCGCTGGCCGAAACGCTCTTCTCTTCACTCGCGTAGAGAAGCTGGCTAATGGCGGAATTCTGTATTTAGTACCTGAGAATGTGCGCAGTGGCGCTGGTTGATTTGTTAGTTTGAGAAGCAATAGCTTACTCAGACTAGAGACGACGGAAGCACAACACCCAGAGCTGAATGATTTCTTATTTTGAGAAGCAATAGCTTACTCAGACTAGAGACGACAGAGGCACAGCACCCAGAGCTGAATGATTTGTCATTTTGAGAAGAAATAGCTTACTCAGACTAAATACGACGGAAGCACAGCACCCAGAGCTGAAATTTATTCAGGGACTCAGCGTAAGCAATCGTGTCAAAGCAGAAGCCACAATAAAAAATGATGAATGGCTAAAAAATAACCAGTAATGGGACTAGAACAGCGCTTAAGGGCGCTCTCTGTTTGGCATACTGTGTGACAGTTAACGCAAACTTCATGGCCGCTTGCCGTCGTCAGTGACAGGGCCGCAGGTATAGAGAAGATGCCGTCGTCAGTGGCCGACCTGGCTCTCAGCGCGCGCCATCTTCTCTATACCTGCGGCCCTGTCGGCACGGCTCTCTAACCACTCTTCTTTCTTCAGGGAGCCTGCGCGCCGCCCTTCCCCGCCCCCTCATTCGTCTTCCCATTTTCATTAACGAGAAAGGGAGGCGAGGTATTAAGCAAAGCGGGGGACAGCTCTTCGGCGGACCCGTAAGCCTCTTAAAAGTTTTCCCGCTCCGAAAGGCTCTTGTCCGCGCTTTCACGAGCAGCGCTTGGCGGGAGCTCGCGCATGCCGTCGATGTCGTCTTCGCCCGCCGTGGCTTTCCGCCCTCTCTTGATTTTTTCTTTCCCCCTTTCCCTCCTTTATCTCCCTCTTTCTCTCACTACGTGCGGCCTGTGGACAGCCTGGGTTTGCGAGAAATGCCTGTTAAGGAAGAGCGCAAGCGAGTGTAAGGTGCGTTCAAGCTGGCTAAATGCTTTCGACGCTGCAATAATTATCGTTACATAAATGCAGTTAAATAGTCGGCACGTGGGACTCTATGTTTTCTACGAAATCTCACTTCTCCACACGGCATGCTTTTAATAGAGGAATGCGTATTGGACAGTGGGGCATAGTCTAACGAGAACGTTTTGGAACACTTAGAAAGAAAGTATACTCATCCCACGTATTGCATGTATTTATGCGTAACAAAGGTTAGAAATACGGCTTTTTTGGATGAACGATTCAGTCGACTCGTTAAGGAGTAGGCGAAAAGACGCGAAGATAGTTCGATAAGTTCAAGAGGCGTGTACTTTTTATGTTTGTTTATCTAATTTTATTTCCTTATGTTCTCTTGTTCTAGCAATATGTGGTAAAAAGCACTCCTGAAACTTTCCTTGCCAGCATTTTATTCCACCGTTTTGATTTTTGCCAAACTAACAGTCACAACCTCAGGTTGATTATGATGATGATGATGACGATGATGATGACTACGACGACGACGACGATGACGATGATGCTGATGATGACGAAGATGCATTCATGCCGGATATCCGCGGTGCGTCCACAACCACGCCCAGCAAAACAAAGATAACGCTAAGCTGCTTTGACATCAATGATATTGCGTGCGTGCGCGGTAGCTAAGGAAAATTGAAGCGAGCAATAATAATTGCTTTTTGGGGAAAAGAAATGGCGCAGTGTCTGTCTTGTATATCGTTGGACACCTCAACCGTGCCGTAAGGGAAGGGATAAAAGAGGGAGTGAAAGAAGAAATGAAGAGAGAGGAGCCGTAGTGGAGGGCGCCGGAATAATTTCGACCACCTGGGGATCTTTAACGTGCACTGACATCGGAGAGCACAATTGAAGCGAGCAAAAAACTACATTTCCAGCCCGATTAAGCACTCGTCATAATGCGTGTAGATAGTTCAGGACGATAAGACGCCTTGCCGCCTCTTAAGCTCCACTAACCCTACGACGTGGGCCCAAAAGCTGACGCTACGCGATTCCTCATCGCAAAACCAGCACGGCCGGAGACAAACACAGCGCAGCTCACACCACTTAGTAGGAAAAGGACAACCTCCAGAACAACGGGAACCCGGCATCGCACCGACTGCCGCGACGACGTCGCGAGAGGAGCCGTTTGTCAAGAGAACCATCCGCGACGCGGGAACCCCAGAAAGCGTTCCGTCCTCGCGCGCAGAGCGTCGCTGATAAGCGAAGCACCAAAAAAGGACGAAGAGAGAGAGCTCCCCTTATGGGTCCCCGAGCAAGACCCCGCAGGAAAGCAAGCTTGTCAGGGGACGCGCCAGGACGACTATGCGTGGACAGAGGACAGACGGCGGCGTTGGCTTCGTCGACGAAGCGAGGAGGCTAGGAGAGAGGGAGGGAAGTTCTCCTCGTCGGCTCGTGGTGGTGGTGGTGGTGGGTCATTAGAAAGCCTCAAGTCGCAAAGCAGCGCAGCGCGCGTACGTGTGTGTGTTGGCGGAAGCAAGCAAGTGGAACGCTGCTCCTCGGCGGCGTCTGCGCGGGC
>NC_135501.1:195885548-196055548 GCF_052857255.1 Amblyomma americanum | reverse complement strand
GGGAGCTGGAAGAGGAGCAGTATTCTTACTCCTTTTTGCTTTTTCCCTCAAATCCGATGATCACGTTGATTTGTTTCTTCTTATTGTTCCGCACGTGTTTCCCCTTCAACATAGGGAGATTTGGGGAGAGCGAGAGAGAAGTGGGAGGGGTTGGGTTGATGCTGCCGGCGGAAGCAAATGCCGGTCGCATTATACCGTGCGCGCGAGCCCTGCTTGGGGCCTTATTTTCTATCTTGTTGCGGCCGTTGTTTTCAAATTTGAAGCGTAGAGGCAGCAGCAACAGCAGCTTGCGATCACCGTTACAAACCGTTAGCAAAAACAAGGTATAGGTAGGCCGAAAGGAAGCGCTTTTCAGCAACAACAGCTCCGGAAGTTTCGTCATTAATGCGCATTTACGATCCTCCTGGTGGAATAATTTTTTTCGATGAGTTCTTTTTATTTTTGCGTTTCATTCGTGTTCCTAGCAGTCCTTTGCGTTTGAAAGCCGCTCTTTTCATGCTCTAAAGAAAACATCTAAAATTGCACGCGATGAGTTGGCGAAAACAAGATAACTCCGCCGATGCGCGAACGGGGCCGCTTTAGATGTCACAGAGTCGGTTTAGCGACGTAATGATAATAACTATAACGAGGGATTAAAGCCAGCTCGGTGAAAGGGAGTCTAGGTGACGTTTTAATAGTGCTGGAGTTCGTCATCAACTTGACCTTTTTTAAGCACGAAGGAATTTTTTTCCTCCGTTCTCTGTTTAATGAAGGTAACGTTATTAGTTGCCCGGGATTAGCAAACAGCTCTTGCCTCAACTTTGTTCCAGAGATGAAACCTAAGACGCTAATTTTGGGGGGGAAAAAAAAACGAAAAAGTTCGTGAAGTCTGAAACTTGCTTGCTTCATGCCCCGTCAGGCGTGGAGCCCAATAAGTGATTACGCTTCGGAAAAGTTTAGGTTTTATGGCTTCACGGGAAAGAAACTTAAATTAATCTAGTTATGAGAGAATAATGCCCTAACATGACTGGTTTGGGTTTGTTGTTAGCGCAACGCAAACGCGAAAGTTTCAGATTGTGACTCCGTGTGCAAAAACGAATAAACTTGGTTTTGCGCGCACAAATGAAGATTTACTCCAAAATAAGCGCAAATGTTTAAATGTTAACCTTAATTTTGAACTTGAAGCCTAAATCACAGGAGTGACGCGCTAACACTTTCTCAGCAATGAGACTACCCGCATCGAAAAGCGCACCCAATCCCAGGTGCAAAGCATCGTATACACCGCAATCTTAGTATTTCATGGGTGCAATTCACTAGAATAAGACAGTGTAGCGAACGGGTCTCTCCGGGTGACCTGAGGGGCGTCGCCTTTCAAGAATCTCCGCTGTCAGCACCGACAGAGACGCGTGGATCACCACGGCGTTCAAGAGGGCGAATTTTAACGCGATAGCGTTAAAGGCCCCGTTCACCAGAAAATCCGGTGTCGGCGTTGTCAGCGTCGGCTTTGTGAATGAAAAATCATGCGCATGGCTCTGGCATGTGCTCCTCAGAGAGCAACCTAGGAGGCAGGTGGGCACCTAGGTAACGGCACCTTGCGGAGTCATCACAACCTGCCCACCGGAAAGTGAGCAAACTGCCGACCGTGGCAGGTGGAAGTTAATATAATGATTAAATTAATGACTAATGGAGAGCAACCTGGGTCGCACCAGGCCCACCACTGGGAGCACCTGCCATTGCAGGGCAGTGGCGCATCGCTTAACCGCTGTACCACTGCGTCAGGAGGGTTATGAGGACTCCCAGGAACCTGTGAGTATAAAGTAGAGAATGGCCTTCTGCATATATGGGAATTAAACCATCGCGCTATCGAGTCATACCTTTGAGGAGGAGCTTAAGTGTTCTCTTCAAATTTTTCCCCAAAGGTGTGTCGCCTAAAGACTATGCAAACGAAAATATTTCTTCGTTCTATACACCAGGCACATGGCGCAACTCAAGTTCCCAAACACGCGAACACGCGGGTTGGATCACGGCCGTGGCGGCCGAATTTCTATAAAGGCGAAATCCTACAGGCCCGTGTCTGTGCGATGTCAGTGCACGTTAAAAAAACCACAGGTGGTCGAAATTCTCGGAGCCTGTCACCACGGCGTCTCTCATAGCCTGAGTTTCTTTGGGACGTTAAACCCACATAAACAAAAACAAACCAATTCTATTTGCAGGCGAACTCTGCAATGCCATACCAACGCGTTCGAAAGTGGGCGACTGCAGCGCCACCGCTTTGTTTGCCAGGGGTGGAGACAAGCGCCCAATGCGTAATCCAGGCACTACGCTGCCTCTTCTAGTATGCTGTATCATGGGTTACCTACGCTGCAGTTGAGGCCATTCGAGATAAATGCTCGTTAAAACTTCACACGACCAAACCACTCACAGTTAATGTAACCGAAAACGTAGCTTTTATAATCGGCTGTTTATAGGAGCTAACTGCAGCGCGTCAGGACAGATTTTCATCGAGGATCCCTGAGGTCACGCTGGAGCGTCATTCACTGCCGGGAGACGTTCAGAGTCTTTTTCGGTCTTGGCGCCATGAGTTTGAATCAAGAGGCGGGAAAAGTTTTAAATCGAATTTCCTCAGCAATGACTGTATCTTTTGCTGCCTGGGAAACAACATATTCAGAATGAGCCCATAGCAATCCATATTTACTAAGGACGGCAATAACATGAAGCTGAGTCAGTACTTCATTAAGAAAGCACTCATGTTCCGGGCAAAGTTTAATCATGTGACTGCATCGTCATGATCATCACCATCCGTATAGAGCAACTTACAGCAGGAAAATGGGTTCTTTCTTTACTCATAAAAATTCTGCTTTTTTGCACCCATGATCGTGTTATTCATAAAAAAATCCCCAAGCTCGCTGCTCCATTGTGTTCTGGACCGCCTTCGACTGTGTATTCCTTACCTTGGTGTCGACTATGTAATTATGTCAATTGAGCACCGCTTGCCAGTCTTGCGCATTACACGTCCCAGCCAGGCCATGACCATTATTACTCAGGATACAAACATGAGATGACTCGATGGATAACGCTTGGATAACAACGCCTTGAGCCGCAACATGAATGGGGAAATTGTCTGTTAGTACACTACGACGCCGACGCTGTCAAGGCCAGAGTCGCTTCCCAAATATCAGTCGATTCAAAAGTGCTGCCCATTAAATTCCCCGAACCACAGGACGGTCTTCTTTGTCCTCTAATCGATCCTGGCTCTCAGACAGAGCCACGTGTCAAGATGGCAGAGAAAGGCGGCCGAGAGTACGACTGTATGACGACCTCAGATTGGAGATGGAGTTGTGGGTGCTTGGAGAGAGGGAAGAGTGGGGGGAGAGAGGGATGGAAGCCAAGCCAGTATATACGACGGACCGCGGCTAATTGACGTCGATGTCGGAGGGGCTGCCAGTACGTTCTTGAGAGAGCGGCCCGCTCCTGCGGCGTCGGGGGCGGCTGTCAGCGTCGTAAAAGCGTCCGTGGGCGCCGTCCGCGCCGGCAAGACAGCGAGTATGAGGTCGAGGATGAGGAGGAGATGAGGAAAGAGAGCAGTTGTAAAGGGCGCGCCGGGGGACACGACAGGAGTCGAAATGGACGCCGTACTCCCTACTCCACGTTTAGGATCGGACACCGCGGCAGCCGTGGTCCCTTTAGGAGGAACTGGTGAAACAGCGGAGGCGAGGGCGAGTTGTTTAGTTGGCCGCAGAAGCGCCTTTCTTTCGAGGGACGTCAAAAAGTGGGTCTGGCCACCTGAATGACGCCAGCTTTACGACTGCTGGCTCTCCTGTCTCGAGCGGAGAGATGAAGTTCTTTTTTTTTCTGACCAAGTTGGCTCGTTTATCACAGCAATATGGGCATCTTCCTCTCTCTCTATCTCTCTCTCCCTCCCTCCATATAATCCTGCATCAAGAGTGCACCCACGTAAGTGGCCCATTAGTTTCCGCAGCAGAAAAGCGGTAGAGGCAGGGGGGAGAGGGGGAAGCGAGCTGTCCATCGGTCACTGGTTTACGGCGTGATGCTCAGTTCGTTAAACGCATCGCAACGAAGGAATAACGAATGCAGAGGAAAGAAATACCACTCTTAATTGAAGTTAAATTCTATATCCTAATTCGAAGTCAACATGTCGAGACGTGCACCACATCGAGCTGCTGCTTCAAGCAGCTTTTTGCTTTTTCCCATTTCTTACGTTACAAGAAAAAATATATTGTTGAATTGAACGCTAGATCCCCAAGGAGCTTCTCCGATACTGACATCAGACCTTGCTGGAGCTCCAATCAGTTGTACGTAACGCTTTGATTTTTTACATCACCTCAAGGCTAGAAGAATGCGGCCAGGAACGCCACTAGACGTAGTACCGCGGATCTAGACGTTTTAAAGTCGGCGCCTCTACTCTTTCAGAGAAAACCAAAACGCCTTCGTTAGGCGGGGACAAATTCGCTTAGACTACACTCCGTCACAGACACTGTCTTCAGTGACTAATCATTGATGGAAAAAGTAAAAGGTATGATTAACGAACGAACTTACAAAACGTGTACCTGGACACATATCGCGAAGTCAAGCAAAACTATACGCAAGAGAATAACAGTGCCAGATAAAAGACGCCTTCACAGTAACTCCTCTTCAAACCATCGTCTAATGCCCTAGTTTGTGTGGAAAAAAGGAGAGTGCTGGCTCTGTAAAAGGCGGGAGGGGGGGGGGGGGGGGTATGTAGGAGTGCGCGAGAACCTGAAAAGCGTTCTCGAGCCGCTGAGCCAGGGCCAGCCGCGATCTCTAATTATCGAAAAGGGCTCGGAGTCGACACTAACAACCTCTCCTCGTTCAAGAGTCGGGCGCGGCGTGCGTTTTCGCCTAAGAGCGGGTGCGCTCTCGCGGAGGCCAGGCCTCGAGGAGCGCCGCTCGCTCGATGCTTCCAGCATCCGTGTCTGGAGTAATTAGGAGTCTCGCGAAGAACAGAAACCAGCCATCTTGGCTCCCCTCCTCCCCCTCTCTTCCCGATCTACCTCTTGTTCCCTACGCGTCCACAAACCCTTTCTACCCTCGATCGTCTGGACTTCTCCTCTGCACGCAGTAAGGGCCTTGAATGCTGTTACCGCAGCTCAGAGAGACCTCTCGGCTCGTCGATAGCGAAAGCTCCTAGAGTGCATTCAAGTACGGAGGTTGAATGGAAATACTTGCATCCAGAAACCGCACAGTTCTGCGCTCTTGAGTCCAGTGGCTGCATCACTGAAGGAGTTGTGACACTCGTTTTTAATGCGTGAAATCCATTTCAGGGCTCTGTTTTGAGTTTTCTCTGCTCCAGAAGAAGAACAGCCGCATGCCGCTGGTGGCATTCAAACCCACGACCTCCGAATTTCGCATACGGTGCTCTGTTCGCGAAATTCGGAGGACGTGGCTCCGGATACCACAGGCGGCATGTCGTTGCTTTTCCTTCTGCTTTCTAATCAATTATCTTTAAGGGATGAAATAATTACGTTACGAATTCCCCACCGAATAACACCATTCGAAAAAGTAGTAATCATTCCCCTATGTTCTCCTTTGTTTCGCTGACTGTTCGCCTTTAATGTGAAAGCTTTACTAGTCCAATTAGGAGAAAAGCCGGCTGAGTGTGTAAGTTTGTTAGTGTGTGTACTCGCAGCTGGTACAGAAAATCGCAGCGTTGGCAAGAAAAATAGGGTTACGTAACCAAGCGGCCGCAAGACGCACACAGCAAGCGAGTACCACAATTTCAGACAGTCATATACATGTCGTTCGTCTATATATTACCCCCCCCCCCCCCCGACTGACCTCAATGTGGCGCCTGTTTTCTCGACTATATTCGCATCAAAGCTGTGAGCAACCTTATGTCATATGGTGTTCTGGTGGTGTCGCACCATTTCCCGTTGCATATGGCTTACGTTTGTAAGTCAAGTTGGAGGCCAACTTGCGACATCGGTTCGAACCGACGACATATGCACCTTGAATTGTATGCCTTCCCAGACTCTTTACTTCTTTCCTTAAGGTGCGGTTGAGGTGTGTACCAAGCTACGAGACCGTTACTGCGCCATTTCGTTCTCTTCCTATTCAGTCCCCGATCGCATAAGCCATCCCTACTTGTCTGCGAATCCCTGTGGCCGTTGATATCTCCTAACCACACCGTACACCTTTTAAGTTTTCACGACTGCTTCCCTCGAAGGCTCCACCGGAAGATCGCTAGCTGCTCCTCAAAGCGCGATGAGCGAGACCGGAGCCGACCAACGAAGCTCGTCGCGAAACAAGCACGCAGAATTTCCTCGAGGAACAGTCGGAGCTGGAGCTGCCACTTGCAATCGCCCTTTTAGCGCCGCCACCCTCCCACCCATCCGCACGCTTCCCGGACTCAGCGCCGGCACGCAACGCATCGCGACAAAGGAAGCTGCTTTCGACAGCTCCGAGCGGAGGCTAGACGATGCTTCTCAACTGGTTCTGGGCGCGTAGTCTGCGTCGCTCGGCGTCACGCAGAAGACAATGAACGGTGGGAGGAAGAGGAAAGGGGGGGGGGGGGGAGGCGGGGTCGCCAACCCTCCCGTGTCAAGGGAGACTCGCCTGCTTTCCGCCCAGAAAACGCGTGCTTAGGCTATCTGCGTGTTTTGAAGGCGCGCCGAACGGCGCTGCTCTCTTGGTAACGACAGGCCATAAGTTGACGGGGAAGTAAAGTTTCGCGCCACCCGAGACCTTTGGCTGGGCAGATAAGCACGGGTTTCGATGCGGAGAGAAGCTGTTTGTGGCGGGAGTGAAGCTCGCGGGGAGGTGGTGTGTAGAAGCGGTCTTTTATTCCAGATGAGTAGGCCGGAGGAAGTTTATTGAGGGATCAGTGCCTATTCGCACTTTTAAAGGATTGTTGAATCTTGCGGCAGTGATGTCCGAGAAAAACCTTCCACCATATCAATGTCGGCCTAGTTGTTGCGACGTCGTGATAATGAAAGACTCCATGTACTTCTGAGAGTATTCCTTGTGTGACGGAGGTGCAGGGTTCGAATCCCAGGGCTGACTAGTAGTCATCGTTTTTCCACTGGTTGCAAGCTTTCCCCAGGCCTGCGCTCGGCTTTTCTTGAACCTGCGTTTCCGTTTAAATTTTTTTGTTGCGAAAGCTACACTGGCCACGAGCTCGCAGTTTCGCCGTCCTCGCATTCCGACCGTGGTCGCACCGCACCACGTGACCAACCACGTGACTGGTTACGTCACCAACGCGTGTCGAACCACGTGACAATAACTAGCCAGACAACCAGACTAACCTGGACTTAGAATCAAGATTAACCGAGGCTAACCAAGCTATGCCTTAGCTTTCGCTACGTATATCCTGGCATAGCCGAGCTAAACCACTGCCAATTTTTCTAATTGTCCTTTTCTCTAAATTTACCGCTTTGAGTTGATTGAACTTGCTATTCGTTTCTTCTTCAACGGAACTGGCCCTGTCATACTCTGTCAGGTGGAAGCTTTTTGCCCCCATTTTATTTTCCCTTCTGATTTAATTTCTCGGAGGACAAAACACTTTGGGTGATATGCTTGCAAAAATTGGGCCTTAAGTTCACCTCGCGCAGAACAAACGCCTTGTACCAGGTGCCTTTTAGACAATCTTTTATAAACCATTAAAATTAATTCGTTATCGTCATCGGAATATTGCCACCGCAGGAATGTGGTATATAAAAATGGTATATAGACAGTCGATAGCTTTCCTGTAGACTCTATTGCCCTCCTATAGATATTTATTTTTGTCTATTCATGGTCTACAGAGCGTCTATAGACAAAAGTCTACTGCAAGTGTAAGGCCAAAAATCTATAGATTGTCTATAGAGTCTCTATAGTATTTGTATTGCCTATAGGATATGTCTATAGACAGTCTATAGACTTTTTATACACAAGTGTATGGACAGTCTATGAAGTGTCTAAAGAAATTTTTGTAAGGGTCATGTGAACGAAAGATTGGACTAATCAGTTTCCTGACAAATATTTTTCTCAGAGCAAGACTCTTTTTGTTAACTCAGAATCAAAACTGGCTGAAACCTGAACCACCAAAGTATATCAAGTTAAAGAACGGTACTAAATAATGTCATAAGAACTTTCAGAATGAAGCGATCGACGCAACCGGAAAACCAATACGTATGTACGCTTTGAGCACCAACGGCTTTAGACAAGCCAACTTTGATCCCTCGTTTCTGGGGAGAGCATCAACGGTAAACGCACGAAAAGAACGCATGGCGAAAGCAGTAGAAACCGTACCAGTGTAGCCAAGAAAAGCGACAGATGCTGAGCCGGCTTTCAAGGGAAGCGCTTCTCCCTTAAAGGGGAGAGCCGGGAGAGCGCTCGGGGGAAGAAGGGTTGAACGAGGGTTAACGGCCAGACTGCGTGCGCTAACCGGTGGGGAACCCGTGGCGCACGCCTACTCTCCTCCCTAGCCCCCTCCCTCCTTCCCAAACCCTTGCCGCCCTCTCACTGCTTCTCCTCCTTGGCGCTAATCGACCCTAGTCGCATTTCACGCGCCGCTGAGTGCGCAGCTACATGCACCTCCATCACTGCGCACGAACTCGGGCGCACGGTGCATGCAGTCCCGGAAGCACGACGCGCGGAGCAGGTCTTCTTATCGTCGGCCTTCGCGTTGTAGCAGCCCGTCGCGCCTGGAGGCACGGTTGGGACTAGTCCTTGTAAAGCGTCCCGGTGTTAGGCTTATGTTAGAGCGGACTGTTGCTCTCTTTTTCACTCTCTCTTTCATTTTTGGCCCTTCGTCTAACCGCTAACCTCGCCTCCGTAGAACTTTTCAAGAGAATTAGTTCTGAACGTCACCACCTGCAGTTGTTTTCTGCAAACTGCTTAATCGAAGCAACGACGACGAGTTTTAACGGAAAGAAACCGTTTGCCGTTCGGAATTCTCAGTCGATAGAAGAGTTTATTGAATAATTTAAAACTTATTAGTCACCTTGTTGACAGAAAACGCCAAGGACGGGTAGTTACGTGGCGTTAAATTATGATAAAATAACCAAAGAAAATTTTAATCTGAATTAGGCAGTCATAAAATTGCGGTCCGGGAATCAGTCAGTGAATCAGTCAATCAACTGGTCACTTAGGTTTAGCGAGCAACTTCAATCGTCGAAGCTACATACACGCGTCATGTATTAGAAGCTTCCTTGCACTAATGGCCCGTCAAGAGTTGCTGAACACAGGGAGAAGGGCCCGGGCGTGAAAAATTGCTGTAGATTTGTCGGTGAAGTCCGGTTGAAGAGTGCATCATTAAATTGCTGCGAATGTTTTGTTGCCTTCTTCCGACCGATCTCTTCCACCGTACGGAAATACTGATGAACGCCTCGGCCCTGACCATACCTCATTCCCTATCTGACTCGCTACGTTTTGCCGTAAATGCGTTCGTAGCCAGCTGTCGACTACACATTCACGACTCCGTTTTGTGGCGTCAGCTCTTGGTACCAAGGTCGACGCAAAGGAACCGCCGACGCGTAAGCGAGGCAGTGCCTCAAAGAATATATAAAAAAAATGAACAAAAATAAAGGAGAGGTGTTAAGGTCACAAGCGCTCCAAAGCTCTCCAAATCGCCAATACACTGCCTCAGTCGAGCTTGCGTCGAAAGTGACACTGAGAAAGCGATAGAGAGAAAAAAAAAACACAAAGCCAACGAAATCGTCGAGTGAAAAGTGCAACGTCGCGCAACTGCTGCCGCCGCAATTTCATTCCGCGCCGCGTTTTCCTGTGAACTACGCAACGCGAAGCGTGCACGCGTCACTCAAGTATGGGAAACTGCGGAAGGTCGCCGTCGCTGAACATACAGGGGCGCGCGAGCCGCTAACGACTTCACGGCTGTTTCAACGCGAACGTCCCGACGTTCCTGCTCGGCACAACCCCTTTCTCTCTCCCCCCCCCCCTCCCCATCCCCTCAACTTTCCGTCACTTACACGCCATACATTATCTTTACGCTCTGTGCTTAAGCCTCCTACGACAAAGAGACCCGCCCGCATAAGGGCCCGAGGAACAACCCGCATCGCTTCGGGTGAGCTAGGACGAACCTCCCCTCCTAGCGAGAACGAAATCAAGTTTCTAAATGCTTCCCGCCGCGCTGCCGCGACGTTGGCGGACGCTGAATGGCTTCGCGACGACGTATGTAATACGCTCGACGTTTTTGGCGGGGCCTCGCCGGAGCCGTGATATTTAAATGCGCTCTGCCTCGCGCCTCTGTCGAAGAATAAAGCGGTAAAGTCGTTTCTGCTCAGAACTTACACTTGGATGTGGAAATTTATGTAATATTTTCGGCCTTAAAATACTTGCCTTCTGGCACACGCTGAACAAGGAAAGGGCGCATTGGGATAATTCAGTGACAGAAAGAGGGCGCTGAGAAATTCTAAGATGAATATATGGTCGGTGGAGGCGATGAAACACGTTGGGCTTCTGTGGGATGCCTTCAGTGAGCTCTCGCGTCAAATTTAATGGTATTAAGTGAAAATGCTCCCGCCTAAGAAACCATGTTTCCGGGAAAGAACGTCGGCCAGCTAAACGAATGCAGAAAAACGGGTAAATTGCAGTGTACATTGCAGCCTGAGCAATGCAAAAATGAATTCTGACAAACCTGTGTGCGCCAAGAGGAGAAATGGTTCAGAAAACACGTGACCACGCAGAAATAAACAAAAAATCAAGCTAGAAACAGGCGTCGCATAATCAGGTGGGTCACGGGGAGCAAAAAAAAAATAAAGCCGGAATAGCACAGGAAAGGATTTCTGAGACGACGGAACGGGTGAAAAGACCAGCCTTTACGATGGCGTAAAAAAAATTGGGGAAAAAATCGGGAACAGAGTCTTCTGGGAGCCGGAGGGTCGCTTCTGTTCTTCCCTACGACTCACCGGACGGGCCGATTGGCAGCGTTCCCTCTTCTTTCCGGGTCTTCCCTGCTTTCGCGATTTCATTCTTTATTTCCGAGCGAGATTCTATTCCGGTCGTCGTAGCCGCGACATCAACCTCAAACCAAATTACGTCTGGGACAACGGCTCAGCACGTGTTAGGGCATGACCAAAAAAATAAAGAAAACAAAAGAGGTGGGGGGGGAAGAGCTTAGAACATAGGCGGCGTGTCGAGGTAATAGGCAGGCCATGCGGAACCGGGGCTAAGTCGTAATAAGAATGTCGGGAGGCTTAACGGCTCCAAAAGGAAAACGCGCAGCCAGATAAGACAGAAGCAGATGAAATTAAAGAAAAAAGTATGCACACTTGACAAGCCTCGTGCATTATTTAAAGCCAAAGTTCAGAGCCTGCATTCGCCTCCACTCGGGTATGACCTGTCAATTTTTTATTCGCCACGTTATTGTTTCCGAAGCCTTGTATTCAGACAGGGCCCGTCTCGCGCGAAGCGGAAGACTTTTCTATTACGTTTTCTTTTGTCGGTCGCTCTTTCCTGATCGTGCTCCGCGCACGGGCCATACGGCCTTCCTAGTTTAGCACGAAGGGGTTCGTGATTAGCTTTTGCCTATACGGTCTTTCTCAGATTTGTCTTTGGATCGCCTATAAGCTCTCTCTTTTGAGATCGAGTGCTTGATTGCACTGTGTCCTCGCTTAGTCTCGTAATGTTCAGGAAGCGTAAATGTGTGATGAACGTTCTGAACTTACAACCGCTAGATCTGAGAAGTGTAGGAAACCTGGCATATTTAGGAATGAATTTATGTCGTTCTGATGGTGATGATGATGGTTAATTTTTATGGCATCAGGTTAGCTTGGCCAAAGAGCGCCATGACACAAGGTATTCGGCACTACTCAAGGTGAGCTGGGAGACCTATTTTTCGATAATTTCACCCCCGTGAAGCCAGGAAACAGGCCAGGGGATCGCTTCTAACCATTATAAGGCGATAGCCTTTAATGGCTCATACTCGCGTCCGCCCGTTACGTTTTAAGTCACGTGACCTAGGTCACGTGATCTCTCAGCCACGCTCGCGTCAGCTGCTCCTCTCCTCTATCGTGAAATGAATTCAAGCGCGGCAAATTCAAAACAGTGCAATTATTCGCGAACGGCTTTCGCCTTCCTGCAGTTAAGAGAGATCTAAGTGCCTCCAACGAATTTTGCTATCAATCTGGAGGTAGCCGGCGGCACTGGGAGTCGAACCCTTCACCTATACGGCATACGAGACGGATACACAAACCACTAGGCTCCCGCGTCATTCAAGAAAATTGTTACTAGTAACTAAAATTAATTAGCAAATAACACCTAATTCTTCTAATAGTATTAGAAGCATTATTGGAAAAAAATATGTCATCGGAAGCTAAATTCGCTCATTCGCTGGACGGCAGTGACGTCATCAGACAGGAAGCAACGGCACTAGGTAGGAAGTGGCGTCACTTGTAAAGGCATCAACAGCTTCCAAAGCTATCGCACTGTCAACACATGATGGAATCATGTGTCACTGTGATTTTTTTTTTATGCGTTAATCTCTCCGGCAGCCGACAAGCCTAATATACGTCGTTCGGAGTAAACCAATAAATTTGTACGTTGTGTGAAATGGAAAAAAAAAAACGTGACTTAAAAGCTCATATGGAAAGAAGTAGTGTTCCATTCAGGCTTTTTCACTCAAACTCAAAATGTCTGGTAAAACGTGAAAGACACCAATGCTGAAGCGAATATATATATATATATATATATATATATATATATATATATATATATATATATATATATATATATATATATATATATATATATATATATATATATATATATATATATATATATATATATATATATATATATATAGTACGCTTCGCAGACGTCTTCCACAAGCGCCACAGGGAGCAGGCCGCTTAATAAGAGGAGGGCCCACTTCAGGGGAAGAAGTGCGCGTCTTGCGTTGCCGGCATATTAGACATTCCCGAACTCTATAGGTCACAAGGCGAACAGTTCTACAGCAGACAGCAGCAGTCAATATGCGGCTTCCTAAACGGCCAGGATGAACGTTGGAGCAGAAAACTGGCGGGAGAAGATGGCGTCATTTACGAGTAACCTTATGTTGTTAATAGTTATGGGAAAGGGGGTAGTCTAAGGGTAGATAATTCATTACTGAAGACGCAAAATGATTCCATGCAGGACGCTTCTTTTCGGTGTTTTCCAGAGCCATTACGTTGTCGATTAAATCCAGATAGCAATTGCACATGCCACAGCAGCAACCAGGTATTCAACTTCTAAGAATTTTTTCCCGGTGTTACTTGTACCCGAATTGCTGTCGTGAGCATAAACCGTCGTCCCCCGTTACACCCTTTTTTCCCCGTTTTTAGCAAATTACCAGTCATCCGGTTGCTTAATTGTTCGGGCACGTAACGACTCTTACCCTGCGTGTTTTGTCCCCCTAAAAAAATACAGAACAACTACTGTAACGGCCTCGAAATTCCGAAACACCGCAGCAAGGAGTTGCATATATTTTCCTTCATCACAATGCCTCGCCCAAGCAGCTGAAGTACATCGCGAGGCAGCCCTCAGCGGCCTCATTTCGAGAAATCACGAGACTACACCCTTACCCTTCCCCCTCACCCTCCTTTCCTACCTTGCCAGAGCGCTCTCATCCCTACTCCGCCTCCCGGCGCAAGTAACGCGTCGGGAGCCATTTACGACTTTAACCCTTCTTCCATCACCGTGGCGGCGGCGGTACGGGAGGGGGGGGGGGGGGGGGGTCGCAATTTGGGCACATTACGTGCGTTCGCCCGTAAAGAACCTAGATGGGGAGAACGGCTCGCCAGGGAACACCACCGCAGTAACGAAGAGCCTAGGACTATAGAGAGAAAGAGTGCGCGGCACGGCACACAACACACACATACACACACGGGGCTCCAACGCATCTCGCGATGATGAAGACGTGCGCCAGCTATTCTTGGACTGCGCGCCGTCGTCCGCTTGGACACCGAGGAAGCGGCACGGACTAGGGAAGGAAGGGAAGAATAGGGAAGAGGGAATGGGGAAGGTCGCAAATGTTTCCCCTCTCCCCAGAAACGCGCGCGGGCGTCGGTGGCCGTCGGACCTCGGTAATGGGCCAGGATTCTTAGGGAAGAGGCGCGTAATTAAAAGCTTGGCTTGCTTCCGCGCGCTCAGCACGAAAGTCGACCTCCGCCTCCGCCGCTTACACGCACATGAGCGTTCGCGCGAGAACAGTTGGCTCGTCGGCGTGCAGAGGAGAAGCCGGCACGGAGGAGTGCGCAAACGGCGTTGAGGGAAGAGATAGAGAGGGGGTGAGGAGGAAGAAAGGGGAGTATAGGGGTAGTGGGGAGAGCGCATCCCTGAGCGCGTACACAACGAGAGCCCGACGACACAATTAACGGAGGCATGCCATTCTCAGTCCAAAAACGCGCCACTTGCAGCAACTACGACGACGACCTCGTAGTAGTGGTGCTTCTGCCATGAGCCCTGCTGGTTTGTAGCCAGACACCGAGAGAAAGAGAAGGGGAGAGGGAAAGGGTGGACACCCGTTCAAGAATAGACCTCTCAGAGGCGACGCGGTCGGTCCAACTCGTCACGCCTCACGCGCGCCTCTGTCGCGAGATGGCGCGCGTTGCAAGAAATGGCTGGAATGCGGGGTGCTTTCCAGCGGGTGGGTTGGAGATAGTCGGCGCGTTGATGGTGTGTCTGTGGTGTTTGTTAACGCAGGTTCGCGCCGCCCTGTCCCGGGTTGTGCGCCATGCAGAGAAGGCGCCCTCGTACGCCGGTGCTCTCGGAGTCCGCAAGGTCCGGCGAAATAAGCGAATGCACTTGGCCGCTCCGAGGAAGGTCATTAGCGGTGGCCCCGGGAGAAAACGGTTTATCGGGCTTATACTGAACAATTCGACTTGGCTTGAGCTTTGCTGCTCGGCCATGCGAGTCATGCGCGAATTCATTGGCTCAGCAAAGCTGCTGATGATCGCAATGGGGAAGAGGTGGTGTTCAGTGCTGAATGCAGATGTGATTAGGAGCATGCAAGCAAAGTATGATTGTTCCTGTCCTTACGTGCGGAGTCATTTGGTTGTGGGCACTGCCCCCTGCTAACCCGGAAAAAAATGTTCCCTTGCAGGTACTTATGTACAGGGGATGGCGCAGTGCGCTAATGTAACTGAAGTTAGAAAGTGGTTTGGAAGAGTCCACTGGCAATATTCGCGAAAATATTAGATTGCTTCGTCATAGAACTCCAGCTTCAGGACCTCAGTGTGACCTGCGATAAGATTTAAACCGCCTCTCACTCATTCATTCGCCATAGAGGAACGGCTTGTCTGTTGTTGTGAAGGGCCGAATGCTTGTTTTAAAATTAGCCGATTGCAAATTAATTTTTACTGCCTGTCTGAAACTAAAGATATATTTCAAGTGGTCAAAAATGGGAGACGCATCCATCTCCTGAACAATTCATGAGCTGGTTTGTTTCTCCAGTATTGAAGAGTTAAAAATAAAAATAAAAGCTCTCTTAGGAACAAAACGAAGATATCCCATGGGCATATAAAGTGGCTCAGTGGTTAAGGCGCTCGTCTACTGAGCCGCAGTACCCGGGTGTGAACCCGACCGCGGCGGCCGCGTTTCGATGGAGGCGAAACGCAAAAGGCGCCCGTGTGCTGTGCGATGTCAGTGCACGATAAAGATCCCCAAGTGGTTGAAATTATTCCGGAGCCCTCCACTGCGGCACCTCTTTCTTCCTTTCTTCTTCCACTCCCTCCTTTATCCCTTCTCTTACGCCGCGGTTCGGATGTCCACCGAGATATATGAGACAATTACTGCGTCACTTCCTTTTCTCAAAACCAATTTTCATTTTCAGTAATGGGCGCATAATTTAAAGTTTAGTTTTTTTTCTCTTCTCAGGTGGAAAGGAGGACAGTTGAGATCAAGCAGAACACATCCAAGTGTATAACCTTTGAACGACCGAGATAGATCTGAAAGTTTTTTTACTGAACATTGGCACCACACGCACAGGTGTCATAATAATAATAATAATAAAAATAATATTAATAATAATAATAATAATAATAATAATAATAATAATAATAATAATATAATAATAATAATAATAATAATAATAATAATAATAATAATAATAATAATAATAATAATAATAATTGGTTTTGGGGGGAAAGGAAATGGCGCAGTATCTGTCTCATATATCGTTGGACACCTGAACCGCGCCGTAAGGGAAGGGTAAAGGAGGATGCGAAAGAAGAAAGGAAGAGAGAGGTGCCGTAGTGGAGGGCTCCGGAATAATTTCGACCACCTGGGGATCTTTAACGTGCACTGACATCCCCGCCGCGGTGGCTCAGTGGTTAGGGCGCTCGACTACTGATCCGGAGTTCCCGGGTTCGAACCCGACCGCGTCGGCTGCGTTTTTATGGAGGCAAAACGCTAAGGCGCTCGTGTACTGTGCAGGTGTCAACGCAATAAAGGATATTTGACTTACTGGGGATGGACTTGTTGCTCCGCCGATCAACTCAAATCCTTTTCGTTAGACAAAAAATAAACCTAAGTATACCCCTCCATGTCTGCGCTCAGCGGTCACACTTCTCACCCCAGTCCACCACCAATGTGCTCATGTACCAGTGCACTCACGTAGTATCATGTACAATCGTAAGCTTTATGAAAGGGAACGCGTGAGCACGTGGCAAATAACCTCGAGCCTTATTTGTGGCGATACGCGGTGGCCGCATTAAGAAACAAAGTGCAAACGGAGCTGCGATCCGCAATTGCCAGAAGCAGGCCAGACAGCAGAACGCTTCCCACCACATTCGAAAAAGTAGCCGACACGTATCGCCACAGGTAGTGTTCGAGGCCATCTAGTAGACCACGCGTTCACGCGTTTCCTTTCATAAGCCTCACGACTGTACTGTCCTAGAGCGGGCACAATTCAGACCATTCAGCCAAGCGACTCTAAAGATTAGTGTACAACTTCCCCTTAAGCACAGAGCAGACATGCGTGTGACAACCATTCGACGCATATGAACACGGCCTAACTAAAAACGCCGCGAGCGCTATGCTTGGACATTAAGGTGACACGCTATAATAAGCCACAGCTAAGGATAGCCGACACGCATATGAGGCCTTCCCAGTAAACCTAATAATAACGGCCCCGTATGCGAGCCTTTCCCCCAACGCGAGTGAGTCAGTAAGTGTACAGCGAGGCGGCGGTGACAGGGCCGCGTCCCAATTAGGCGACCCCGGGGGCAGCCAAGAAAGCGAGTCAGTCCGTCCCCGAAGCCGCGGTCAAGCGGTGCGTGTTTACGCGTTCATCGAGCCGCCAAAAGTCTGACGTCGCTGAGGGAAGCAAGGGGTTTCCGAGGGGACCGGTCTCGGGGGGAGGGAAGCCCTCGTTAGCCGCTGCCGTAGACAAGCCAAGACAACGCGACGAAGCCAAGGGAAGCCCCGCATCCGCCGACGAGGGTCGCAGGGATGGAGCAGAGAGGTAGCGGAGTGGCTGTCGTCCTGTAGAGAGTGAACGTTGGAGGTACTGAAAATATCGCGTCTGGAGAGGTGTTGCAAGTAAAATGGTCTGAAATTGCGTCCAGTATGTTACAACTCGTTGGTGATGCGAGCCAGTTGTCCACTAGAGGATGCAGATGGAATGCAACGGGTATTAGATAAAAAGACTCGAGTTAGACATACTCCTTGAACGCAACAGGAGAAAATGGACTTAGAGGGACATCTGGCGATCTTAATCGATAAGTGATCGTCTCTGAAAGTAACATAGTGGCGTCCAAGGAAGAGTAAACATGTGGGGTGAGTAGGATGGGGGGGGGGACTGAGATTAGGGAAATTTCCTGGAGCAGTGTAGCCGCGCTGGGCAGATGCATTGGAGATTAGTGGAGAAGGGTTACGTCTTGCGATGAACATAAGCTGGTTGATATCGATGACAAGAGTGAAGACAATGTCGAAAGGAGTTAGGCGGTGCTGTGTGCAAATGAAGTGTGCAAATGAATTTTGTTGGGCAGAAAACAAAGCTATTGAAGTTATGCATAAGAGCGATGGCCTGTGGTACGCTGATCAAAGCAATATTGACAGATGATGATAGCGGTGTTGAGAGGAAGAAATTCTTAGTTTGTTGATTCTCGAAGAAGGAACTAATATACCGAGGTGGTACTTGTGAACGCATGGGCTTACGAGACCAAAAGGATGACTGTTTGCGGTGAAGAACGCGTATGTGGAAAACCCGCTGTTTAACAGCAGCAGAATCGAATTGTAAATTGTGAGATTTAACGTCCCACAGCCACACATGAGATATAAGAGACACCGGAGTGGAGAGTTCCGGGTAAATTTAGACCACTTGAAACACTAAAAAGAACGGCAAATCTACCACAATGAAAGCCTATGTATGCTGTCAGTTAAAGTAGTACAACAGCGCTTCATGATGCTTCTGTCGGATAGTTTTTCACTCAATGTGCAAAGCGCGGTGACGCCACTCCGTTTAGGTGGACCTCCGGCGTCGGGAGCCGCGAGGCAAGGAGGCGGAAGTCAAGACGCTGCCGCTAATTCGCTCCCTAATTAAAACCGCGCTGGGGAGTGCACATGCTTCCCTCGTGCCGTGACGGCGGGGGTCGGGACCCGAGTGGGCACACTCCATTGATGGGCCTCCCTTGTTCGCCAGAGGACGACTACGACCGCCTATGCACCGTTCGGCTCCGCTCTCAGGGTTCATTGTTCCCGGGAAGCGCGCCTACGCCCAAGTGTCTGGAGAGGACGGGAAATCTCGCGATGGTCTGGTTTTTGGTGGTGTCCGAGGTCGGCTATGTGCCGCCCCCTAGATGCATATTTTTAATCTATGTGCCTCTTCGGTTGTGATTTAGCTCATTTACGGGAAGGAGAGAGGGAGACATAACATTATTTGCATGGGCAACCTCTAACGGTAGTCTGAAAAATAAAGGACGTGAGACACCAGTTGTATGCACGGATCCAGATTCCGGCTGGTGTTCCAGTCATCTCAGTATAGTTGAGGTTCAGTAAAAACAGCAAGGAGAAAGTGCTATTAGGCAATGTGAAAGTGGCAATGTGTCGGCGGCGGTGAAGGCCTCCAAGGCACTGCTCCGCTTTTTGAAGACTTCTGGCCTGCACGATAGGCTGTGACTTTACTGAACGTTGTGACTTTGCATAGTGACTTTAATTTCCTGCAACTGTCTTTTCTCCTTCATCTTTTTCTCCCCTCACCCCTTTCCCCCCGTTCAGGGTAGCAAACCGGCTATTCGTCTGGTTAGCCTCCCTGCCTTTCCTCCTCCTCCTCCTCCTCCTCCTCCTCCTCCTCCTCCTCCTCCTCCTCCTCCTCCTTCGTTCCGCACTGCTGAATGTTCAAAGACAGTCGCGAAAAATGCAGGGAATTTTGTTTCATAGCTCCCTTGCGAAGGGTGTTCATCGCGTTGAGTAGAGCCTGTGCAAAAATTATCCTCTGTTATAGGCCGAGTGTGTGACGTGGTGCAATCTAGCAGCATCTTTTGGCATTAAGTGCGTTCTGAAGTTATTGTATGGGTGCCCTGTTTCACGGCTCATTTCAAGACGTTGCTCATCCGCGCGGAAGGAGGATCCTCGTCTGGTTCTAAAATTCCTTAGAGACGCTTATCTGGTCTCCAGATGGTTACAACAGCAGTTTATGACCATTGTAGGGCATTGTGGGCCTAACGAGGTAGATAAGGGAGTAATTACTCATTGGCATCCACTCATGCTCAGCCATACGGCTACAAAGGAAAGCTATACAACTTTCTTACAGCCACGGCCAGGTTACATATTTCTCACGCCCAGGTCACGTATTTGTGCATCAAATTCCTGTTCCTAATTAGCATCTAAGTGTCACTACGATGGAGCAATTGACGGCAGAATGATCGCAAGACTAATCCCACCAGTAGCTTGCAACAACCTCAGCTTAACTAAGCTCAGCTGAGAGGTGCCCGTCTCTTGGATTTGGCTCACTAAAACCTCTTCATGAATCAACGAAAAATCACGTCTGACCACGATTTCAGTACCAGGCCTTGACGGTCAGCATAAGCTGTATGCCTTTAGTTCTTTTCCGGCCACAGCTTCAGGCGGGACTCTATTTTGCGTGAGTACCACCGAAGACCTCTTTTAGCCTAACCTCCAAAACCTCCTTTTTTTTCTCCAATTGTTCTGTGGTAATGTCGTCCAAGGGGACCATTGACCCGGTAGAAGGTGCTTTCATTGGATGGACGGAATGAGGCGAGCCTGTATTTCCATTGCTCTCACCCTTCCGTCCTTACCCATGGTTAAAAATGCAATAGTCTTTTCTCCGATGCGGCAGTCTTTTCTCCCGGATGCTCTTCGACCGCGCGCACTGACAGCCCAACAGGAGAGCAGCGACCGTTGAAGCTATTTTTATTTTTGAAGAAACCACGCTTCCACCGCATCATTGTCTCGCTCAATTTAATACGTGGCAACTTCAAAGCAGGAGATCCCTCACTGGCGGCGGCCACTGGCCGTTTTTCACAACGTTCGCGCGATAGCTATGGCCCTCCCACTTGGGTCAGTAAAACAAGATGATAGCTCATTGAACAGAGCAGAGAATTTACTTTTCAATAATCGTGTTATTAATGCCAAGTCGAGTTGGGACGCGTTGAGTAAGCAGAATGGCGTATTATGCACTGCAAGCACGAATACGCCTATATGGGAGTAAAAAGGAAATAAGCTTCGCTCTAGCGGACTCCCCTTTTGAAAAGGGAGTGAGCAAAAGAGCAGTTTACTCCCGTTTCAATCCTTTTTGTTTAGAATGTGCATTTTGCTCCTCACTCTACACATACGAACACGAATTGCTTTTAACAACGCGCACCATTGAAAAGTAAATACTTTGCTCTTTCCAATGAGCCAGAACTTGTTTTCCTAGAGTTAGCGCAAGAGCCATGGCCTTCGAGCAAACTTTGTGAAAAAGGGCCCATAACCGCCGTCAGCGCAAGACCTCCTGCCTTAAGTGGCTTGTATCCAGGTAAAACGGAAAGTAGTCTAACGAGATAAGAGTCATGTACTCTGGCTATAAAGCTCATCGCGTCAGCCATTGCAGTAAAACAGTAAAAAGAAGAAAAGCGCAGTGAACTCACGAACTGTTGACTGCGTCCCTTGGTATCGTCCACCGTTCGTCATTTTCTTACCCCCGTGGTGGAATAACCCTCTGTCTGTCCAAATTATTTCATTAGAGACACAGACAGACCCGCCGCGGTCGCCCAGTGGTTAGGGCGCTCGACTACTAATCCGGAGGTCCCGGGTTCGAACCAGACCGCGGCGGCTCCGTTTTTGTGGAGGAAAAACGCTAAGGCGCCCGTGTGCTGTGTGATGTCAGTGCACGTTAAAGATCCCCAGGTGGTCGAAATTATTCCGGAGCCCTCCACTACGGCACTCCTTTCTACCTTTCTTCTTTCACTCCCTCCTTTATCCCTTCCCTTACGGCGCGGTTCAAGTGTCCGCCGATATATGAGACAGATACTGCGCCATTTCTTTTCTCCCAAAACCAATTATTATTAGACACAGACAGGTGGATATGAGAGGAGATAGATTATGTGAACAAGAGACAGCATTTCGTCCTATAGATATGTGAGCAAGAACAAGTATACCGGCTGTCTTAGGCTCTGTTTCTTGTTTTCTTCCAAGTTTACAGGGCAGGCTATGCTGCGCTTTGTTTCCAAGTGGATAAACACAAAGATCTCGTGGTGGAATAACCCTTTCTCTGTCCAAATTCCTTCATTACAGACATAGACGCGCGTATTTTCGAACAGACATAAGATGTGAACAAGAGACATTTCGTCCACTAGGTATGTAATGGAGAACAAGTACACCGGCTGGCTTAGCTCCGTTCCTCGTTTTCTTCCCCGTCTACAGCTCAAGACAGGCTGTACTGTGTAGCCAAGTGTATAAACCCAAAGATCACCGGAGTCGCGAGCATCTGTCACTTGGAGCAGAAAGAGTGGAAGAGGCTGGGAGGGATTAAGGACGACGGAGCACCCTTTGCTCTTGGATGCGGCGCACTCAGTTTCACGCCTCAGTGCCGCGTTGTTGCCTCGTATAGACGCAATCGTCGAGAACAGAGGAAAAGGAGGGGAGGTTAGGGAGGAAGAAAAAGCAACGCGAGTGTCTTGGCATCCTCTCGTATGACTAACGACGCTGCTAATACCTTCCGGTGCCTGGCGCGGCTCCGTTGTTGCTGCTGCCGAAGGAGCTCAACACACTTGCTGGGAACGCAAAGCCGACATGCGACGGCTGGGTCGCTGCATAGGAGGTGCGAGAAGGTGAAACAGGCAGACGAGGGCGTCAAATTAGGAGGGAGCCTAAACCCGCCAACTCAGACGGAGGCTTAACGAACTCGGGTCTGAACAGTGACTTTTCCGTGGAAAAAGGCTGGCCGACTTTAAGCGGCCAGCGAGGAACGGAATTACAGCTACGGATCAGGCTCAAAAGGCAGAAATCTTGAATCCAAGGTGACTGTATAATAATAATAATAATAATAATAATAATAATAATAATAATAATAATAATAATAATAATAATAATAATAATAATAATAATAATAATAATAATAATAATAATAATAATAATAATAATAATAATAATAATAATAATAATAATAATAATAATAATAATAATAATAATAATAATAAACTGGTTTTTTTGGGGAAAGTAAATGGCGCAGTATCTGTCTCATATATCGTTGGACACCTGAACCGCGCCGCAAGGGAAGGGATAAAGGAGGGAGTGAAAGAAGAAAGGAAGTGAGAGGTGCCGTAGTGGAGGGCTTCGGAATAATTTCGAACATGTGGGGATCTTTAACGGGCACTGACATCTCACCGCACACGGGCGCTTTAGCGTTTTTCCTCCATAAAAACGCAGCCGCCGCGGTCGGGTTCGAAACCCGGGAACTCCGGATCAGTAGCCGAGCGCCCTAACCACTGAGCCACCGCAGCGGGTGACTGTATGCTAAAATTAACTAACAAGAAATCGAGAGAGTGGCTGAATCCTAGCGCGACTGGGGCCTTTTTGTTGCGAATGCTGGGCGGCGAAAATGAAAAAAAATCAGATTTCTTCCTTACAAATGTAATTCGCGTTCCTGCACTAGCGACGGTGGATCTTTATATGTGCCGCGTCAGCTCCCATTGAAGGCCTATCCGATTACATTCAGGCCGACTCGCGAAATTATTTTTGACACCACAAGAAAATCACAAATGGTGCGATGCTAAGAGGACAGGGTTCATTCAGAACGACTGAGGATCATGCAGGAGCATCCCATGCCATTTCCAACCTCTTCAAGTATCAGTGGGATACCCTTAGAGATCCAGAGCCGTTTTGAAACGTCCCGTTTGTATCCGTTTGCAATCCATCCGTAACAGTGAAGGACTATAAGTCCCACGTCATTGTCGTCATCCCCATCGTCATCATCAGCAGCCAAGTAGAGTCATTAGCGGATGGAAGGCCTCTTTCAAAGATGCTTCAACTGCACACTTGCGCATTCATGTGTGACGGGCACAGAACTGGAGCAAACGATGTTTGGGAATCCCATCCGTCTTAAGGTCGATTCATTCGTATACAGTCGCGTGCCTGGTTAGTAAAGACACTTTCGTTTATGCACAATACTGCACATTCCGTATTAAAGACGTCCGTATTAAAAAGCTGTGAAGAAAAAATTAAAAAAAAGAAGTTGTGATTATGGGGAACTTGCGCTCAAGTTTGCGGTGCCGATTGCAGCGCCATAACACACTGCCTAGCGTGAAGAGCAAGCAGTTTTGGGTAGTACTCTTAGTACTTTTCCACGCCACCTTCAGGCGCTTATTGGCGTGAGACTCCGCGCTCTGTCGAAGGCGCACGTGCCGTGCGTCAGCTATCTGGGCTACGCCGAGAGAAGCTAGGCAATGAATGCTGTCAGCCAAACACGGGTATCTAATCGCGCAGAATGTGTTCTCGCGTTTGCAGCGGCCCAAGTGGCTGGCAAAAGCAGTTTTGAGTCACCGAATGGAACAATTGCAGCGCCACCTTTGCAGCGCAGGTTCCCTATGGTGGGCTAGGCTTCTCTGCATACTAGCCGGCAGTGAAGTTAAATTGTGCAGCTTATTAGAAACTCTATGCGTGATTACCCTCCTAGTCATTACATTTAAGATAATGGGATGCAATATGGAGCACCTAGCGGCCCATTGATGATCGTGGCACATGGCATGATGGCGTATCTCCTAATACAATTTTCTTTACTTCACGCCCCGCTAGTTCTTATCTCAATCAGCCCTCATCATAGAAGAAGCTGCACAGAGGGTATTTGTCAAAACTATTCATGCAATACGACAGATGGTTGTGCGCGTCGACCGGTCACGTTGACGTCCAAAGCGCAAAATTATCGATAAAAAAAGAAAATACGCTGTTACTCAGATATACGCGCTTTCGCTCTGCTTTTTGCATGGTGTCTTGCACTGAAAATATAGGAAAAGAAATATGCTGTTGGGCAGTCAAAGTTTGGTCTCATCTCCGTCTATATTAACGCGACAAAAATACATGGGCCCAAATGAGCTCTGTGCATGTTAACCATGTCCATTGTTCGGACAGCAAGTTTTCCTCTTAGCGAAGCATCAATGCGTTCAAAAAGTTTGATCCCCAGAAAAATTATTCATATTTCAGTAGTCGGAGATCGTATTAACGGGGCACGAATATTTCCAGCCATATTTTAATTCATGTCAAATAAACAATTACAGGAAATGTTCGCCTGAGAAAAAAATACAACGCTTCTTAAAATAACTCCGCAACTAAAAGTTATTAACAATAAAATTCGTTCTCTTCATTACCTTATCGCTCGTAGAGTTGTTTATTTAACCTGGCGCTGTTATATGTCAATCATCCCGGTTAGTTTAGTTAAGAAAACGACAAATATTTTGTAGACTTCGCACCGGGTTCAAATTTTGGACCAGGCAGACAAAATTTACGTCGCAGTGTAACTTTTCTTTGTCGATAATTAGCTTCTCAATACCTCTTTTTGCATGAAGGCGTCGACGCATACAAGAATAAACACGGTATACTTTAACTACGTAAAACGTGGTGGGCCTCCGTTACTTTGTTATTGAGCGTCGCCCCTTCTTGAATCACAGGAGAGTCCTTCCCATACAGCGCAAAGAAAAATCAACATTTTGACGCTAATCAATTAATGTCGCTAATGCGGGAAGAGTAGGCGCTCCGCGAGCGCATCGCAAAGAAGGCAACGCAGCAGCAACAGCGTCAGGCACTCTTTTCAGAAACGCCGACCTGAAACGCGTGCTCGCCAGCTCGAAAAGATACTAGCGCTTATTCCTCGCGAAATTTGCTCATGCCGACGTGAAAACAAGCTAGGCCCGACGTCTGGTGGCAGCATGGAACACGCATTTACCATTACTCGTCCGTCATCTGCTCGAAGCAACAAGGCAGAGTGTCTCAAAAGAGGGAAGGTTCGCTAGACGCTCAAACGCGCCTGGGCTCAAGAAAGAAAATACCCCCCCCCCCCCCCCCTCGCGTGTCAAGAACGACGGATATGAAAGTGCCGGCGGTGGCTTGCGAAGCAAGTAAGAGCTAGACGTCAGTACATTTGGGGGCTTTTGATGGGCTTAGATAGGAGGAGCTTGATGGAGCGAATCGGTTGCAACAAGGTTCTCTGATCAACAAGAAACATACTCGTGGCAAGCGGGCTGTCAGTGAGGTTTAATTGATGTGTGGACAAGATCAGCTGAGCTTTTTAAAGACTTTGACAGACTTAATAAAACGCGGAGCACAAAAAAGTAAATAAAATATTTACGGGTGATCAGTTGGATTGATGCGGAGAAAATGAGAAAGCATTTTTCTTCCACTCGCTAATCTACTCCAGTTCTAACTCTTTTCCAATTCTGATTCTAGTTCAGTTCTGAATATATTGTCTATAACTAGTCATTATATCTCAGTTTTGATTGTATCCTATCGGTGATTCTATCTATATTCTGTTTCTATTCGTAATAACTTCTGTTATATATTTCTGCTGAGTCGTTCTTAGTCCGGCATCTCCTTGCTCGACGCCGACATTATCGGGCTTTCGCCTTCATGGCACTCATAATGCTTTTGTATTAAGAAGTACATTTCCTGAATTCTATCACGAAAAAGTTAGCTGCAATGCACGGCTGTGACCAACTAAAAAAAAACTGCCCGAATCCTCAATCTCGACATCATCACAGGTAACACATCCTGAAGCCTATATCACGTGACCTTATACGGCACATTCTCATTGTCCAGCTGGTGAATGCGGTACTATTTCGCTCTTATTGGCCAGAAGGTGATCATGTGCTATCAAATTTCGAACGTCATATGGTTCTCACAATGATGATAGCTAGATAGGAGATTTCTATGGGGTAAAAGGCTAGATCACATGACCCCAGGGGGTAGGTTCTCATCGACCAGCCTGGCAATATGTACTTTATTCTTATTGGCCGGAAAGTGGTCACGTGGACTTTGATTTATGGCGTCACTAGGTTTTCATGATAATAGCTGTGCAGCATTCTTCTGCGGAATGAAAGGCGTGGAAAGTATGTCACAACAGGAAACTGTGAAGAACGATAACTAAGTCTCGCAGACTTTTTCTTCTTACCACAGTTACACTGCTATTGTAATGACTAAGACGCAAAAAAAAAAAACTCTCTGATACAGGCTATCATTGTGAACGAAGGAGACGGGGACTTCGTGATAGCGGCGAGCGGCGCAAAATAGATTGCCTCCCGTACCGGGCCTGGCACGCGTGACTTGACTGCGTTCGTAAACAAAATCTGCAGCCGAGGCGGAGAGGGCGAGCTGCTAAGGCTTGCTCGAGGAGAAGGAGGCGAACGGTGCAGGGAACGGTAAAGAGCATCTTGATTAATTACTCCCGGCATTGAGCGATTACACCCAACCGCGTCACGCACCTCGGCTGGATACGCTGTTCATTTTCTTTTCTCATCGCCCTTAGCTGTCTTCACGCGATGAACCGTTAACCCATCCACTGTATTTATATTCGCGCGAAACGACTCGGGTCAAACTCTCTTCACTCTTTCAATCTTCCCTTCCTTTTTTCATTTTACTATTTCAATCTTAAAAAAAAATTTGTCCGACTTAAAGCCCCCACCCAGGTTTGACTAATCGGTAAAAAAGAAAAATTAAATCAAGACAAGCCAAATCCAGTGAGGCTCATAGAAAATCAAGAAGAAAGCGCGCCGTAAAGTTAATGAAATAAAAAGATCTGATTAGAAAAAAATTTAAAAGAAAGCTCGCTGAGGAGCAACTATGGGGTCCCCGTATAACTTGTGCACGGAGGGGGAAGAAGTTGCCGTAATGAAACCGCCAGCCTAGCCACCATCTCTCCTTAAGCTCTGCGTCGGGTCACGGAAATGACCGGAACGAATCGCGCGCCGGTGGTGCGGAAGGAAGATGGAGTCATAAAAAAACAATAAAAAGCAGGGCGCGAATCAGCGCGCAATTAGGTAATTAATTCGCCACTAACTACACTTCCCCTGCTATCATTCATTCGATACATAACGCCCGAGCGAAACGTCCATTTTCTTCGGCTTTCTTTTCTCTGCTTGTCTTACTATCTTTTTCTTCATCGCACGGCCAAGGTGCAAAGAAAAGAAGAGCCGCAGGCTGAGAGGCCGCGGTTAGGGCAAGCGAAAGAACCAAGCCCTCTCCTGAAGAAGAGAGCTCGCCAATTGCCTTATGCGCGGATCAGAGCCGAGGCCGGCGCTAAGAGACCTAGTGCAAATAAGAAGAAGATAAGGAAAAGAAAGAAGAATAAAAAGGATAGAAAAGCCAGCGAGCCACGAATCCCGGCACGATAGGGAAGAAAGATTGAAACCAGCGAGTCCTGATTCAATTAGGCCTCGTTTCCTTACATTCATCTCCGCTACTTGCGGCTATCTATGCATTAGCTGTTCGTGAGCCCTTGAGACGTTCTATCTCTCCGCTGTTTGCGAGGTCGTTCATTAGGAGAGTTTTATTTTTTATTTCCTTAGCCTGGCTAGAGCCGTAACTAAGAGTATCGCAGGCCGAATAGCGTGCCTTAATGAAACTAAACAGCAGCGAGGGAGTTCAATTAGCATAAATGCAATTTGCTTCACCAGCCTCTTGCTTCGCTCGATTGCTTGAATTATGGCGCCGATCGGTCTGGGAGGGCCTAAAAAAGTGTTCTTTGCGAAATCGGACAAGGCAACGCGGGCGCTTGCGAATGCGTTGCGTTACAGAGCGCAGTAATTTGCTTGTACCGCGTTTGAAAATTTTTTTCTTGTTGTTCTTTATTATTTCTTTATTAAAACTTAGGACAGTCGCTTCTTTCCGACAAACGCGTCGAGATCTGGAATTTTTCAAGCAGCTAGAATAGGCCAGATCACCGTTAATGACGCTAAAAAATTAGAAATCAAAGTAAGAACGCCAAGAGGCAGAAAGATTCGCTCTGAGCAGAGTTTGGTTTGAACCACTGTTAGGGATTGATAGTTTCAAGTCCCTCATTTGTAACTCTCCGCGGCGCTAAGAGTTATGGTTCACCGCGAGAATTATGGCACTTATTGTAGTTACGTCATCAACTCTGCCCAGTCTCTGGTATGCCATTAGCCAGTATAATGAATTTTATAATTTGTGCCTCAAAATAAGTTTCTTTGCTCTTGGCTTCATTTATTCTTGTACAATTTTTTTCTTGGCATCTGCAGATGTCTTTGATTTGGCGTGTGCGCAGGTGCGTGCTGATGAGTTTGATAAAAGGTAAATCTCGCCGCCCATAGCTTTGCTATCCAGCAGTGCAACTGGAACCACCGCTAGATAGCTATCTCTATCACGGTGTAACTGCAGTGATCGTTAGATCTAGGAATAGAACTATCCTTATCGTCAAAACTAGAACTAGACATTTTAACTATGAGTCAGCGTAGGAGGAAAATAATGAAAATTGGAAATAAAGCGGTATAAACAACGAACAAATTGTGTGAGGGCGAATTTTTTGGGCTTCTCAGCCAAGGAAAGCATTTTTCGGATGATGGCTTAGCCCTGCACCGGCTTGTGCTGGTGTGCTGCTATGCTGGTGGGCTGGTCCAAACCGCGCGTACTCGGACCAAGAATCTCGCAGCATATCAAACGATAGATAACTACTGGCAACCACTGTGTATCAGGGCTGTGAGTAATACGTATAGTTACTGAAGTGTCTTCTTCCAATTCATCACGTGAATTTTTCTCTCTAGCTAAACTACTCTAATTCTCATTCACAAATTTTCGAGTCTCTTTGCACTTACTGCCGCGTTCTGAGAAATCAAACCTTAGTTTTTTGTAGTTTTTTTAACCTCAGAACATTTCGATCCCCTGTGGTGGCTTCGTGTACTGGGTGCTATACAAGGTCGACTCAACCTGGCGGCAATCAGTGCGTTCAGCAAATTTTCCCGAAAACACGCACTTCAAAGTAAACAAGAAAGTTTACAAGATCGCGTTATTGAAGACCACACCGATAAATTATCGCTTGCCTACATCAACAAATCAAGTTTACAAAGGCACACTTTTGAGGACCAGACCACCAAATTACCGCTCGCCTACATCGCCAAATCTCGCCAACATTCAAACCAGGCCACTGTCAGTGCGCCCACTATTCTCGCAAGACTCGCCGAGCAAGAAGATTTATTTCTTTCCTCCACAAAAGGGTCTGGGCGGCTTGTTTGAGGTCGCAGCACGGAGGAACATGCAATTTACCGCCTCCCTCTTTCCCCGTTCCCAGTCATCTCCCGGCACTTACACGCGTTTTAAAGATCCCAAAAGAGCTCCACCGACACGGCTGAGCGCAGGTCCTGCCGCATAATTAATAACCCCAGCCAGCACCTCATCTTCTCCGAGATGCCGCGAGAGCGTCAAAAACAACTTCCCCATCTCTCTCTCTCCTCATTTTCCCCCTCTCTCAGGCCCAGATCATCTTTGCCGCGCTCCTCGCGCACATCATATCCCTTCCTCAACCCGTCGCATCTGCTGGTTTTCGCCTTCAACTTCAGCGATAACAGGCATCGGCTCCATGTAGTGTGAAAAGGGTTCGTTTATGCGATCATATCCCATTTTTATTGGGGATCTTAAAATGCGCGTTCGTCGAGAATTGACAGCAGAAACTTGCTAAGGAATGTTGAAACTTTCTCCTCATTTCCGTATTGTAAATGAATTTTCTCAAGAGACAGCATTAAAGAGCCACGCACAACTATGTTGACCAACCAAAGCTTGCCTTCTATTCCAGGCTGGAAATCTGACCACCGAAATTCTTCACGCACTTCCCTGGTTGGTAAGTACAGTTACAGTGGTTACACTAGTTATACAAGAGGCCCTCCCACGCACCCAGCACCTCCCGACAGCGATCCTTTTTTTTCCAACCCCAGACGGGACCATGTGGCGGCTTCGCTTGCTTACAAAGCACGCCAACCGCGTACACTTAAGAACAGCCTGGCTTCCGTACCTCTTTAAGAGCGTCTGCAAAAAAAAAAACTTGAATTTCTTATAAGCGGATAGGGACCCCTAGTATGCGGAAGTTATAGCGGACGCTAGTTCTCCCTTTCGTTCGCATTTCAGGGAAACGCGCTTCCCTTTCTCCCCATCCTCCCGTCTCCCCAACTTGTCCTTACCACCTGTCCATTCTTTTCTCCTCCCCTTCGTCCCAACCTTCAAAAACAAGCGCCCAGCCCCTGTGATCTAAGATGGGTGAGAAGACGGTGATTAATCTTGGCGTCTCTGCTCCCTGCCTGTCTCCCGGTGACTTTCCCCATTTTTGTTTCCTCTCTCCCTCTTTTTTTTGCAAACCCTTCCCCAATTCCCTTCCTCTCCCCAGGCAAGCCGGATGCGTTGTGCGCGGGCGAGCGCAAGTTCGATGGCGTGCCTCCCTAATTTTCGAGGCTGACGCGAAGGTTGCGGCAGCGCAGCGGTATATACTGGGCACAGCACAGAAAGAGCAGCAGAGGGAAGGGCGAGCATCATGGCCCGGTGTTCGCGATCGCCAGGGCAGGTCGAGCAGAAATTAACGCTTCGCCTTTGCTTTCTTTCGCAGTTCTTCACGCTAGCATGTGTGTGTGCGTGTTGAGCGTGCATCGTGTGTGCGTGGAGTCTTTGGGCCGCTTCATTAAAGCGCCGTCCGCCCATCCTCCTTCCACCCCCTTGGAGGCAGCGGCGTCCGCCGCGCCAAGGAAGCTTGGCGAGCGAGCGCGCGCGGTCCAGATATTAACGCGTCATTTGGCGCGTTCCCGCGAAACTCCGATAGCGCGCTTCTTCATGGCTCGCGTCTTTAACGCCTCCGCTTTTCGATCTCCCTCCTTCTTTTCTTTGTTTTTTCACAGCCTAAGCTTTTTTTTCAACGGTCGTTTCGTTTTTGTTTTACCTCACTTCTCTCTCTCTTCGATCTCGATCAGAAGTCTTTCTTTTTGGCCGCGATCGGAAAAATCAAGAAGGGAGAGGCGGTTCGAACGGTCTGGAATCTTGCATGCGCCTGTGTTCTCCGTCCTGTGCTGGCAACGAGAGAAAAGGAAAGAGAAGGGAGAAAAAATTCTTGCTGATTTCTGAGTTGAGTGTGAATCCGGAAGCCCTGGAACGTGCGTAGTAAAGTTATGAATCATAGTAGTAGAAGAAGGAATATGCTATGAAGTAGTATCTTAAAATATAGTATCATCTTACAATTATTTGCACAGGCGAAAGAAGACCTTACTGTGAATTCGAAAGCCCTGGAACGTGAGTAGTAAAGTTATGAATCATAGTAGTAGAAGAAGGAATATGCTATGAAGTAGTATCTTAAAATATAGTATCATCTTACAATTATTTGCACAGGCGAAAGAAGACCTTACTGTGAATTCGGAAGCCCTGGAACGTGAGTAGTAAGTTATGAATCATAGTAGTAGAAGAAGGAATATGCTATGAAGTAGTATCTTAAAATATAGTATCATCTTACAATTATTTCCAGATGGGAAAGAAGACCTTACTGTTAATTCCATAGACAGGTTTTTCCACATATCCGAGTTGGCTCAAGCAAGATGGCCGACCACGCCGTTCGAGCAATCACAGCGCGATAGCGCACGGTTTTCTCTTTGTTATAAATCCAACTTGCATTTCCTACTTCCCTTACGTACTGCTGACGCTTGCCGGCAGCACTAACAATCCTTCTGTCGACAGGTCCACCATCTCAGATAAATCGTGATTTGTGGGGAAGCCCACTTCCACAATTTCACTTGCTGATATGGTATGGTATGGTATGGTATGGTATGGTATGGTATGGTATGGTATGGTATGGTATGGTGTGGTGTGGTGTGGTGTGGTGTGGTGTGGTGTGGTGTGGTGCAGTGTAGCGTAGTGTAGTGTAGTGTAGTGTGGTGTGGTGTATTGTGGTGTGGCGTGGTGTGGTGTAGTGTTGTGTAGTGTAGTGTAGTGTAGTGTAGTGTAGCGTGGTGTATTGTGGTGTGGTGTGGTGTGGTGTGGTGGCGTGGTGTTGTGTAGTGTAGTGTAGTGTAGTGTAGTGTAGTGTAGTGTAGTGTAGTGTAGTGTAGCGTGGTGTATTGTGGTGTGGTGTGGTGTGGTGGTGTGTTGTGGTGTGGTGTGGTATGCAGGCATTAACGCCCTGAAGTAGCACACAAGTCGTGAGAAACAACGGAGTGAAAGAAACAGGATTTATTTCGACAACCGAGGTTTTTTAACGTGTACTGACGTCGCACAGCACATCGGCGCGTTTGCGCTTCACGCACACCCAAATGCGACCACTGCCGCTGCCGGGATTCGATCGCGCGACCTTGGGATCAGCATCCCAACGTCATAGCCACTGAGCGACCGCTGCCGGAGATGTTCCATGCGTTAACAAGAAATTCGCATCAAGGCCCAAATATTTTGGGCACTTGCTCTCTGAGCCGCCGCGGTGTCTCAGTGGTAATGGCCCTCGGCTGCTGACCCGAAAGACGTGGATTCGATCCCGGCCGCGGTGGTAGAATTTCGATGGAGGCGAAATTCTAAAGGCCCGTGTAGCGTGCGATGTCAGTGCACGTTAAAGAAACCCATGCGGTGGAAATTTCCGGAGCCGTTCACTACGGCGTCCCTGATAGCTTGAGTCGTTTTGGGACGTTAAACCCCCATAAACCATAAACTTTTTCTCTGCAGCAGCAATGCAAAATTCCGGCATTTTTCTGAGTGTTATTTTGTAGTATTGTTTGGTTAATTTTTGCTGTTCGTCACTATTAATGAATGTCGTAGTGTAGGAATTCACCAAGTGCATTAGTTGCATAAATATGTTTTCTTTTCTGCGCTCCATCACGTATTACATGCTGTGCAGACCCGTGAGAAAAGTTGGCTCTTATGCACACATAAAATACATTAAAAAAATGAAGTTAACCGTCTGTCTTCAAGCTTTGCTTAATTCATGTGCCCTTCTCAAGATAAGAAAAAAAACAAGCTCGTAAATGACTAGCATGAACTCTTACATCGCACGCAAGTTTTAAATCTCAGGCTAGTATTAGATCTGCACGACTACTCTATTTACTCTGAAATCATGCGCTCGCGAAGTAAAAAGAAATTTAAAATATAAAGTCGAGGTTGGAACCTTGTGTAGATCGCACAAAGAAATCTTTAGCTGCCTACATTTGAATAAGACGGGCGGCAGAGAACTTAACATGCCAATGGAGTCATAGAGTTTCTCAGTATTATCCAGAAGGAAAAGTCGCGTTACCGTCTATTCGAGTTTCTTAAAGAGCACGGCATTCACCGCGAGAACGCGGAAAGGATGCGGTTTCGTATTTATCATGGCTACTGTTGGGCCGATAACGAGTATTCTGCTTCTAAATCAGCAGCTGGGGTTCGATGCTACCTTCTGCGCGCAGATGAATACCCTTATTTCCCTGCTAATATTAAAGGTTCCCTAAAAACCCATGAATATTTGTTTTATTTGTCTCATTATTGTTTCGTTTTGGTGTAGTTGCGATACTCGTTTTATGTGTGTTATTAAAATTGACTGGTCTCGTAAACTTGAGGTTAAAGGTCAGTCACATGATTCTGAAGCCACGGAGAGGTTTCGTGATGGTGATTTCTGCAATTATCTTTTATGATACAGGCCAGTGCCATAAGGTATGCGACAACGAGTTAAGCTAAATACAGAATTCATATACTGGGAATCGGCTGTGCGGAGAATGGGGCACTGCGTTTATCTTGAACGGTGTACGCGATGTTCTGGTTCGTGCTTATTGGAGCAGTGACCCTTATTTCCTTGTAAGTGATTTGTGTGTGAAGGCCGAAAATTAAGAATAAATTCTCTGCCATATTCGCGCAGGCATTACATTCATCGTGGCATTTCTTGTGCGCGACTCGCATGGCACAGCCAAGCGCGGTTTTTAACGAATAGAGGGGCGTTTCTTTCCCAACGCAATCGTAGAGAGTTGCAGGGGGAAAAAAAAGCAGGGCTTAATCGACGGCTGAGCATCGAAGTACGCGATCCCGGTTCCTCGATCTCTCACACACATACACATAAAAAGAAAAAATGAACCTGGTCGAAGTTGGAGACAAAGGAAAAGGTCCTCGACGAACAGAAACTCCGGTCGCGTGTCTGATTGCAATTGTTCCGTCTTGGCGAGTCCAGACAAAAGGCGGGTAAATGAACGAAACTTAATTTCGGGGTTTTAGCTGCTCGTGCATTTTTTAAATCGGGGAGGGGAGAGTTCTGTTCTCGCCGAGTGTACGGACAGGACCAGCGCTCAGTAACAAAGAGATGCGACGAGATTGCCAAGGCGCCCGCAGAATAGGAGAAAAAGATAACGAAGTGGTTTTACAGTCGGTGAAGTCGAAATCACATTTATCGAAGACGCCAGTGCGTCCCTCTTTAGACAGAAGAGCTGATGTGCTGATGCAGCACTTCTCTGTTGCTTTCTGATCTCTTTTCACTGATCGATCTGTAAGGACGGTATTCATTTCAAGAAAACTAAAACAGAAGTCATTGGCGAAATCTAAGATAAAGATAACGCTTCAAGGACGTTTACAGGTTTGTTGTCCATATCAGGAAGCCGAGATTTTTGTATCAAAGTGTGTCGGCATTTAAAAAAAGAAAGTCACTGGCATTCTTCCTTCTGCATTGGTGGAGGTACCCAACTTGACAGAATTAGAAACGATTTGAAAATGCACCATATCTTCGAGTTGTTTTATGCAATCTTTTTTTTTTGTTTTTGGCATCATAGCACCTCGTTCTGTGTAAATATAAGAAGCTACACAAAGCAAAATGCAACGTGAAGCTGTTTTCCTTCGCAAAGCTCAATTGATATTGACGTGCTGAGTAAGTTTCGAATAAATTATGTAAGATTACTACCAATTTAAGTATACTGTCTATATCAGGAATTTTGTGCATGAACAGACTTAAAATCATCCTGAAAGATTTGTTAGTAATCACGTTCGGCGAAAGAGTCTTTGGAAACACCTAAACGCGGCATTGTGTTTTGTGCACTGCATTATAAGCAAGGCATAAATACAGCCGTTCGATCTTTAAAGGATTTTAGTCCACTGAATTCAGCCTACAACGAGCAAGAGCGTAAGCTCAATTCCTGACAGGATATTCGTTTTCGTGCCGAGAAACCGCCGTTCTCTTCAACGTCGCGAGAAGGCATTACCCTGCGGTCTTTCAGCGTTTCAAGAACGGAAAAGGGTTAGTCGTTCAGCGAGCAGAAAACGAACTAAGCGAAAACGATAAGAACACCCCAAAAACCAACCTCGCCGCATGGTTGAAAGCTTCGCTTCCCCCCGGGGCACGCAATTAACGGCTTCTCCTTTTTGTCGTCGTTACTTTAAACCGTTCAAGCGTCGGGCGAAACAATACGATTTTTCACTTTTCCGTCCCGAAAAATTACGTCGTCGCCACCACCGCCGCCTCGGCGGCGGATGCCGTTGTTCGACATGGCGCGAACATTAACCGTCCGCCCGCGTTGTTAGAAGCCGGCTGCACAGGCCTCGAGGGCGTCTCATCGCAGGCAGGCACCCGCGCCGTTCGCTCCTCTTTTCCAGACTTAGGAATTTTTATCGCCTCAGTTCTATTTCCATGGTGTAGCTCCTACCCCCTCGCGAATTTGCGCCTGTCAGGCGTTAGGCCTAAAACACCGCGTATAGAAAAGAAGAGTGAGTCTTAGACCGGAAGGGTATACGTAGGCAGCGGCCGTGAGCGACGGCGTGAGCGAAGCAGCCATTGAATCGGGAAAGAGAGAGCTATGGTCTTCTCACAGACTCAAAGCTAGACGTCATTAGGGCCATTACTGTAGATCTTAATGACGTCTCGCCGCCGCCACCGCGAGCACCAGAGGTAATTACGCCCAATTTCGCCGGGTAATTGAAGAATCTTGGGTTTTCTTGTCCCTTCTTTTTCTCGCGCCGCTGGCGACGAGATCATTTGCGCCATTGTTCTATGGGAGAAGCGAAGGATGGAGCCCTATCTCGGCAAGTTCCTTATCTCTGTCATTCCCTCTATCTCAAAGATTTTGAATTATTTTTTTCTCTCGTAGTACAATTGGAAATGAAAGAAAGGGATTCTAATCGAGTCCTCTCTTTCTTGGCTGGCTCTGAATTTAATATGAAGAGACAGGGAGACATTTATTTCGAGAGAGTTTTTTAAAATTGAGTCAAAAAGTGGCATGCTCTTTCCGTTTTCTTGCCATCGCTTTGCATGTCACGATATCAGAGACATGAAGAAGTTCTGGCTGTGAAAAGTGCATAATGCACGCCAAGCTTGTGACTACGACGTTGACTTCTTTCTGTATTTTCTTATGGCTTTCAGGTGCTGTGAAGTATATCGGAATAGTACCCTAGCTCTGAACTTTCGTTTTGTTAAAAAAAAAAACCCTAAAATAAATTTTCCACCGGCTTCCAATACTTGAAGTTCGATATCATCTGTGTGTTGTCAACACTTTTGGCAAAATTTCCATAAATTTCGCCTTTCTAGAATAATGTTTTAAACGGGATACTTCTATTTCCGGGATGTGGCAGCACTGGGTGACGCTTTTCGTGATATCACAGCTTAACTTCAAAGATATAGTAAAACAGGAATAAATATAAGAAACCGAGATAGCTGCTTGTTCCCGTGGCAACAAATAGCGCGAAGTAAGTTTACGCGTGCCTGGAGGAATAAATTGCTCTGGAAATGCGAAAAAAATTCCATAATAATTCTAAGAGCTGAGGAGTACAGAGCTTCAGCCAGTGGAAAGCAAATATAGATGTGCGCGCGTGCGTGCGTGCTTATGTCATCGCACTAGTTCAGTAGATTCCAGGCTTACATCGTCAGCGCCATCAGCCTTTTCCTTATTTCTGCTGCTTATAAACAACCTTCCATATTTATTTTTGAAAGTTATATTTAGAGAAATCTCTTCGATGGAAATCCGAATTTTTTTTATGCCCGCTAACTTAAGGACGTTTTATTTTTCCTGTAAAGCGTGCTCTGACTCAATATAACGTTGCTTGTGGCAAAGCAGACCCCCTATACACGCTGCCGGCATATTGCAAGTACAAACCTCCGCCAGCTCTGTCTTTCGTTAAACTGTATCCGAAAAGAACACTGTGAACGACATAAAAGTGTGCTGACCTGAACAAGAATACTCGAACGACAGGTCAATGCGGCATACGGGGCGCCAATTTCCAGCTCTCTGTACTACAGCAAAGCCTACACTTGGTTTCCAGCAGTCTTCTAAAGACACGCTGCCCAACCAGAACAAGAAGAAATGCTGCGAAGCACCGCATGCTCCCCGACTTTAATATTTCAGCAACGCAACTTTAAAACGTCAGACTTGCCCTCGTGCGTCTCTGGGCGTCTATCATGCACGGAGCAAATAAAGAACCAAAACTCGACAAAGAAAATGCCAGAAAGACGTGTTTACGAGAGGAAGCAGTAAACAGGGGGCTGAGGATGGGTGGGATATAGAGCTATCTACTACCTACACAGATGCTCCCGCTCTTCAAAGACACTTCAGAGCAGGACTAAAACTAGGAGAAAGAGCGGGGGGGGGGGGGGGGGGGCTAAAAGGGGTGATCACGCAACGACGGCATTCGTCGCGCCCAGCGGGCGTAGATGGCGCGTCCGGGCACAACAAGCACACGTAAACACACGTGAGAAAGGCCGAGGCGTGTACTCCAGCGATGCGCGCGGCCTCTTCTTGCATGCCCTGCCAGCGCCCCCCCCCCCCCCTTCTTTCCTTCCCCGCATCTCCCTTCTCTCAAGTTTCGAGAAGCGGATAGCTCACGCAACGTCGCCTACTGTAGCCCCCTCTCCTCCCCACTCTCAGCCTCCTTCCTTTCTAGGATCACCTCCTCAACGAGCTACGGAAGCAGCGGTATGAGATGCGGAGCGTTCGACGACACGACGGCGTGGACCGCGACGAGTAGACGGCTAAAAGCGGCGGGAGGGACGCACTGACGCGGCATCGCCGGGACCTGGAGTAGAGGTGGTGGCGTGCAAGAAGCAAACCAACGTTCAACCCTTTGCACAGTCGTCGTCGACGCTCGAAGAGTTTTCGCGCCGAACAGCAAAGAAGGAGCAATACTAGAGCGCGCCGGTGGACTCTTGGGTCGTATGTGTGCGAGTAGCGTGTGTGAGCGAGCCTTCGATGCATACATTACGCACGCGTGCTGGGCTGCGGGCGGGAGGGGGGAAGGGGATTTCTGCTTGTTTTCTCCGCTCAGTAGCGAGAGCTCGCGCACTCCATTCGTATTCAAATGAAGCGGAAGCGGCGGCGATAGCTGATGCTTCGTTCGCACACCTCGGGCTCCCTAGACCGTTCCCCAATGAGACGCGGCGAGCTGAGCTTCTCGCTTGGCGTTTTTCGTGTTCATCTTCTTGCCGTGCTGAGCTTGAGAACAAGGGTACAAGTTTGTCGTGTGTGATGAACCGTGCGTGGCATGAGACGAAGAATCCGAATGTACAACCGAACGTTGTAGATACGTTGTAGGTACGTTATAGGTATTTTGTAGCTACGTTCTTGCTACAATGTAGCTCCAGCAAATGCGAGAGGAAGTAAGATTCCAACAAACCCCAGTTTTGCTAATTCATATTCGGAAGTCGGACGCCTTGCGAAGATGACTTTGGAATTCGAATTCACATAAAATTCGCACTAGACAAATAATAATACACAATCCATATAACTTTCGCATTCAGCCAGTGCCTGCGCACTGGCAAATCTCAAAGGGCGACGATATGATAGGAGAGTTGTTACCCGGTGATCAGCTATTCATATGGGCAAGTATTTTTGTTTATTTGAAATAGGGTCAGTAACGACACTAAGAGCTGATCTCAGGCTCGAAACTAACGAGCCATGCGTCTCAAGAGTTCGGAGGAAACAAGTGGGAAACGAAAGGTCAATTTTCGTCTCTTCTTGCAACTTAGTTAATCTCGTACAGCGGCACTCAGCTGCTTTGCAGCTTGATAGCGATCGGTGTAATCCATTCACGTCGCGTAATATCAATTCATGTCTTTTACTAAATCAACATCATCACCAACAACAACCGGGGCATATATACTGCAGTAAAAATGGCACCTAAAATGATCTCAAATTTGGATTTTTTCGAACCAGGAGCGCTTACTTTGTGCTACCAAATTTCCTAGTATCACTGGTACCTGGTTTTATGCAGCCTACGCCTTCTTTCCGCTTCCACTGGTATCCGTTGTTCTCCTAACCACTGTTTCCTTTGGTGCACATCCCTGTTCCATTCGAGACATTTTTTTTTATTGCGAAAGCGCTAATTCACTAACAGTCCTGCAAAAGCGGATGTCTGGCTGAAGCCTCTCAGATACCTGCTGAAATAAAATAAATATTGCCGAGAGCCCTAAGCTATCGCCGCTGCTGATCACGCCTCGCGTTAAACTGCCACACTCTCCCGCCGTGCATTGCACGTCGTCGTCTTCAACAATTTCCATCTGTGCGCGAAAATCACGAAAGGAAATGAAACGCGCGTAACTGGCTCCCTGATTCGGTGGACACATCAATCATGCTTTGAGTCTACGTGGCAGTAGTGAAAGAGAGATGTGCGTTGTTTGCGTTTGCGTTGACAACGTTGTTGAAGAAACGTGGCACTGGAGTAATGGCCCGGGCCGCTGGCTTTCACCGCATTCATTGGCGTTGGCATTGACAACGTTGTAGACTCCATTGATTTTCAGGAAAGGAAAGGCGCACAACTGGCTCCCTGGGTCAGTGGACACCTCAATCTAACTTTTAGGTACGTGGTAGTGATGTCCACCTGCAAAAAAAAAGCTGTTCTCGCACACTATTTCGAGCTTATCGATGCGAAACCCTCTGAGAAATTTCCTTTCGTCCTGACTTCTATAATGTAATTGACACTAGCTTTTCTCTAAAAACGACGCGTTACTGAGTGTAAATTTCTTGAAGCAACACAAAAACTGAAAAGTAGCATTGCCGAACAAATCGCGCAGAACTCAAAGCCCATATGATCGTTCTCGCTTAGTAATGCGAACGGGCATGGCAGTTGGATAGAGTATCCTTTACCTGTCTTTCTTTGTGGCACATTTTGCACGCAAAGCCAAAACGTGTTATATAGCTGGAAACAATCGCACTTCGTATCAAAACGTATCAGTGTACATGCACTCCCAGTCCACCTCGCTACACGAGGACCTTCTTATGCGCGCCGCATTCTGACAGAGCACCACGACATACCACGCATAGCCGAAAGCACAGGCACGCCTCCATTACGTAAAACAAGGGCGTCTAGCACCAATTTTCGCCTGTTAACAAGAAGGAAGCACCCTTCCTGCAGCCCTTAGAGAACGCGATTACGCACGCCACACGGAGCCGCAGAAAAGGAAAAGGCGACGCGGGACAAGAAGGTACGTGCTGAGGAGGAGGGAGTCCGACGACAAAAGGTGCCCCGTGGACTAGCCATGCATGCTTCCGGCGACAAATTGCTTTCGCATGCAAATGGGCAAGTCAGGTGGCCCTACAATAGAGAAAGGCGCAGGCCCGCGTACGCGCGCGCCTATGCCCAGGGAAATGAGGAAGAGAAGGTTGGGGAAGAACGGAGAGATGGGGGAAAGCAAAAGCGCTTTCTCTTTTGTCTCAAGTGCCCCCGTCGCACAAACACGCGCGGACCCCGCGCGTCTTACTGAGGAGAAGCGTTATCAATTTGCGTTTAACAATACGACAAGAACATTCCCCTTCTCTTCCCTAGCCCCCTTTCCCTAGTCCCCACTTTCCAGGCCTCCTTGTCCTCACGCGTGCACCGGGGCTGTTCTGTTTTCCGTCGGGCGCGGCGATGTTGGGGCCAAGCACGCACCAAGCAGGTCGACACGACAGGTAAAGGGACGAAAACACGCCGGAACAGTCCGATGATAGCGCATGCACCGGCGACAAAAGGAGGCTGAGACGAGCAAAGGAAACTAGCTTGGGTGGAGGAACCTGTGGTTCCCTTATACCTCTGGCAAATCTTTCTTTCATTTCCTTTTTTTGGTTTTTCTATCTCTCCCTGCCATTCACCCGATTCCTTTGTTTGTTCCGTCGTCGTGTCGACGAGCTTTGTTTCCCTTCAAGCTCATTACGGACGCCGCGCGCCCGCGCTCTCTCTTGCAATTAAAGGCGCGAGTTGAGAGACGGGTCGCGCGGGAGGAACGAATGGAGGAAGGGTGAAAAAAAGGAAGCAGCAAGCGCGAGGACCCTCCAATTCCTCGGCGCATTTCCTTTCTTGCATCTGTCGGAGAGCGAGCACGCTACCAGCTCCGAAGGCTTTCAGCGAGGCCTCTTGCGTCTGCTGCTCCCAGTGCGTGTTAGTTCGTCGTAAAGGCTGCGCTTGGGAGCGTTTTCGTGCAGCAACCTCCCCCACCCCTCCCCGCTACACTTCCCTTATTTCCCTGTTACCTTCCAATCCCTTCCTGTGGAAAAGAAATAACCGCAGGTACGCGCTTGAAACTCCGCCCTTTTTCGACGGGGGTTTGTCTGTGTCGACGGTCCTCGGTGTGTTTGGTGCACGCCGGGAGACGAGGTTCCTTGCTTTCTTGGAATGAATGAAGAAAGAAAGATCTTAGGCACATCTGTCTTGAACAATGAGAATCACTGTTGTTCTGTGTTGCTTGCACTGGGGGGAGCATTTGGCTGCCCAGTTGAGGCGAATATCTCTCCTACATAGCAAGTTTTTTTGCTAGTTTTCTTGTGTTTTGTTTCTTTTGTTTTCTCTTATCGCGTTTTTGTGAATACCAGGGCAGGCAACTTCCCCTGCCCTTGCGCCCGTTCTCCCGCCGTGGCGAGGCAAAAACCACTGCAGGAGAAACGGCGCTTAGTGGTGTTTAGATTAGAGTAACTTCCTGTACGGGTAATGAGAGGACGAAAAAACGAAAAGAGGTAATGCTGGTTTTGATTGGTTTCTGCACATCAGTAGATTGTTCCTCAGCCTAAATGGGCACTTTGTATCTCGTGCCGTAAAGCGTTCTCTTTCTTTTCAAGGTGTATGCATGGTCACATGTGCAGGAACAAGTGGTCCAGTGATAAAATGAATTTGAGAGAGAGTGAGTGAGTGAGTGAGCGAGCGAGTGTGAGTGAGTGTGAGTGAGTGTGAGTGAGTGAGAATGAGTGAGAGAGAGTGAGTGAGAGTGAGTGAGAGTGAATGAGAGTGAGTGAGAGTGAGTGAGTGAGCGTGAGTGAGTGAGCGAGTGAACGTGAGTGAGTGTGAGTGAATGAGTGTCAGTGAGTGAGTGTGAGTGAGTGAGAGTGAGTGAAAGTGAGTGAGTGAGTGAGCGAGTGAGTGTGAGTGAGTGTGAGTGAGGGAGTGAGAGTGAGTGCGTGAGTGAGTGAGCGAGTGAGTCTGAGTGAGGGAGTGAGTGTGAGTGAGTGAGTGAGCGAGTGAGTGTGAGTGAGGGAGTGAGTGTGAGTGAGTGAGTGCGCGTGAGTGAGCGAGTGAGTGTGAGTGAGTGAGGGAGTGTGAGTGAGTGAGTGCGCGTGAGTGTGAGTGATTGAGTGTGAGTGAGTGAGTGAGAGTGAGTGAGTGAGTGTTAGTGAGTGAGTGAGTCTGAGTGAGTGAGATTGAGTGTGAGTGAGTGAGTGAGAGTGAATGAGTGAGCGAGTGAGTGTGAGTGAGTGAGGGAGTGTGAGTGAGTGAGTGCGCGTGAGTGTGTGATTGAGTGTGAGTGAGTGAGTGTGAGTGAGTGAGAGTGAGTGAGTGAGTTAGTGAGCGAGTGAGTGTGAGTGAGTGAGAGTGAGTGTGAGTGAGTGAGTGAGAGTGCATAAGTGAGCGAGTGAGTGTGAGTGAGTGAGGGAGTGTGAGTGAGTGAGTGTGAGTGAGTGAGAGTGAGTGAGTGAGTTAGTGAGCGAGTGAGTGTGAGTGAGTGAGTGAGTGAATGAGTGAGAGAGTGAGTGAGTGAGTGACAGTGAGTGAGTGAGTGAGTGTGTGTGAGTGAGTGAGTCTGAGTGAGTGAGTGAGAGTGAGTGTGAGTGAGTGAGTGAGAGTGAGTGAGTGAGCGAGTGAGTGTGAGTGAGTGAGGGAGTGTGAGTGAGTGAGTACGCGTGAGTGTGAGTGATTGAGTGTGAGTGAGTGAGAGTGAGTGAGTCTGAGTGAGTGAGTGAGAGTGAGTGAGTCTGAGTGAGTGAGTGAGAGTGAGTGTGAGTGAGTGAGAGTGAGTGAGTGAGCGAGTGAGTGTGAGTGAGTGAGGGAGTGTGAGTGAGTGCGCGTGAGTGATTGAGTGTGAGTGAGTGAGTGAGTGAGAGTGAATGAGTGAGCGAGTGAGTGTGAGTGAGTGAGGGAGTGTGAGTGAGAGAGTGAGTGCGCGTGAGTGTGAGTGAGTGAGTGTGAGTGAGTGAGAGTGAGTGAGTCTGAGTGAGTGAGCGTGAGTGATTGAGTGTGAGTGAGTGAGTGAGTGAAAGTGAATGAGTGAGCGAGTGAGTGTGAGTGAGTGAGGGAGTGTGAGTGAGAGAGTGAGTGCGCGTGAGTGTGAGTGAGTGAGTGTGAGTGAGAGTGAGTGAGTGAGTCTGAGTGAGTGAGAGTGAGTGAGTGAGCGAGTGAGTGTGAGTGAGTGAGGGAGTGTGAGTGAGTGAGTGAGTGCGCGTGAGTGTGAGTGATTGAGTGTGAGTGAGTTAGTGAGCGTGAGTGAGTGAGTGAGAGTAAGTGAGTGAGTGAGGAGAAAAGGAGCGAACCGAACCATTTCGTTGTTTTACACCCCGGAACTCATGAAAATTGCTTATGCAGAATTCACTAAGTTCTCTGCCACACCGGCTCTAAATTTCTTTTACGCACTCCTATCTTTCCCCATTCGCTACACGCAAAGTGTTTCAGAAACCACGCTCAACGTTTCGCCCACCTTCATACAGTCCTTGCCAACTCAGCCAGAATCCCCTTCCCCGGGCATGTTTATTCCACGCGCGTGACTTTGCGACTAATCTGCGCCGCCAGAATCTCAACGGCACTCCACACACAGAGCCGAAGGCGACGAAGAAACAAATAAAACGCTCCACTGCCTAAGCGCAGATGAAGACGAGGACACAGCGAGAGCTCTGCCCAGCTCAGGCACACCACGCTCAAAGTCGGAAGACAGCGCTCCACGTTGCTGGTCGTCACTGCACCCGACCCAATAATATCCGCGCAGGCGGGCGGTCGACGAACAAGGAGTAAGCCTTATTACACGCCACCGACAGCACTCGCGCTCCTGTACGCTCCGGTCGTCTCAGCGATCGCAGCGCCGCTTCTCTTCTTGCTGTGGCTCCCTCATCTCTGTACTCCCCCCCCCCCTCCCCCCCACCCCACCCCAAGCCGTGCCGTGTCGTTCAGGCGGCGTCTTGCCCGTTTTCGGAGCGGACAAATTCCTCCCTGACGTCAGGTATGCGGCGCTCTTCTTCCTGCCGTCGCGGGGACTCTCTTATTTCTTTCCGAGCCCTCGGTGCGTACCTACCTACCTGCCTGCTCGCCTACTAGGGAGCACTTATTAATCCCTAAGTGGGAGGAACGCTTCCCCGCTCGGTTGCTTTCCCTAATTTTTGCGTTTGTAGCGACTGCGCTGTCGTGCGCGGGGAGAAACATCTCCTTGATGAGCCTCCGGCGCGGGAGGAACTATATGGATGTGAGCAACGTAGATGTTGTAGCTGGAATGCAATTTAGCACAGGTCTGGCCTCGTGGTTTACAGAGAGTTTGGGTTCAGAATAAGATTGAGCTCTGGTATAAGGATAAGAGATACACTTAGGTTTGCTATACACTGCGTATTTACACTGAATACAGATATGACCTATTTCTTATTTGCCGCAGAACACGTAACGGACTTGAACTAGAATGAGAAAAGAAAAATTTTGCTGGGTTCAGTCAAGTGCTCTGCAGTTTCAAGGAAGTCAGCCGAATATAGTTTTTCTTGCAGAGCACAAGTCAGGTGCTCAAAATATGACTCACCTGCCACACCAAATGTCCCACCATCCAGGACGTTCGGTGTCAGTCAGTTGCATAACGCTGAAGAATGTAGCGAGCAGAAATTCGCGCTTTTTCGGCAACTTTCTCGCTCACCAAGGATCACTTCACAATTTGTTGTTCACTTTGAAATCGACAAACCTTTTCAGCCTTGAGTCGAGTTGTAGTTTATATATTATGTTTCGCTGGCGAGTCATGCCAGCGAAATATCTCATGTGTTTCACGCACACTCAAAAGTTACGTGGCACCAAGTGACAAAATGTCACGTTTTGCCCCGCTTTCCTCTCTAATCACACAAAAGGTGTGATAGGCCCCGTCACAGTGGCTGCGTGACTATGAAATTTAGATGCCGAGCCAGAGGTAGCGGGTTCGATCCCTGCTGTCATCGCTGCATTTCGATGGAGGCAAAATGCAAAAGCGCCCTGTGTTTTGTGCGATGTCGGTTACCGATAAGAACGCCAGGAGGTTGAAATTAGTCCCAAGCACTCCATTGCGATGATTTTCGTAGCCCAAAGTGTTACTTTGTCACGTTCATTCATTCATTCATTCATTCATTCATTCATTCATTCATTCATTCATTCATTCATTCAGTGACTGACTGACTGATTATTTGTCAGTCAGTCAGACAATAAATAAATTGTTAATTAATAGAGTAAATAAATAAACAAACAGACAATCAAGCAATCAAACAAACAAATAAACAAGCAAATAAATAAATAAATAAATCAGTTTTATCCTCTCTCATGGAACTTGCTGTAGCGTATCGAAAGCGCTGCACCCTCACGCCTTTAAAAAACTATCGTAACATACACACACAAAAAAATGGCCGTAAGAATGCAGCGGCGCGCATCCTTACAGTAGCAGGCAGCAGGGTCATCTTTTGAAAGCTCTACTGAGCAAAGGTCACAGAAGACAGGGAAGAGCCAATCGAGCCAAGCTCCGAAACAAACTGAGCGGTGGGTACGGCGGGAGCTTGACTTCACCGGCGAAGCCTTGCCACCTCCCCCTCCTGCCATCTCCGGAGCGCGATAATAATTAATTCCGCGGTTAATTGCTAATCAATTTTCGGTTGCTAAGGCAACGCAAGATGGAGCTCTCCGTTCTCTTTCTGTTTTTCGCGCGGACCGTCGTGTCTTGGCGAAAAGCCCCGCGTAGTCTTCTATAACCCCTTGTCGTTAATTCCGGGAAGCGCGTATTCCCGCAGTGACGGTCTGCCCGAGGATGAAAAATTGGAATTTAATATTCCTGCTCCTCCAAGCGCTTTACGAGTCTGGGCATCTGTAAGCAGGCTAGACGCTTCCGCGATATATAAGAGAGTTCAGCAGCGGTTTCAGAGGTTTTCACCGAATATGTGAATACAAAACAAAGAAAATAAGGTTTTGTTCATCGCGAAGGCTGTAGACACGCTCAGTCTCGTTTTCTTCAGTTGCAGTTTGGCGTTGAAATAAAACTCTACTGCCCTGATGCGCCTGAAAAATTCAGGAATCCGACGAACACGTCCGCTCAAACATGCTCCCTACCTCCATGGATATCACACGACACTATAAACAATTATTAATAATAAACTGCAGGTGAAAAGAAACGACAACGAAGGAACACACAGACAAGAACGATGCTGCATTCACAACTGAACTTTATTTCAAACGCCCGCAGTATTGTACCCTAGGTTCTTCACTTTCTTCAATTTATTTCATTATTTTTATCTGCCTCTGTCAGGCGCACGTGACACGTGTCACGTGCATCATGGAGTGTCCCGATTTGATAGAAGTCACCTTGCGCTCCCCACAGGCGCGCAGTTTTCGAATGGCGTCAGAAATAGCCCAAATTTGTTCAGCCACTGTGGCGAGGCTAATCGCGATTTCGAAAGTTTAAAAACTGTTATAGCTATTAATAACGGCCGGCTACAAGCCGCTGTTTGCAATCAGGCGGCTGTTGACAGCAGATAAAAAATTAACTACTACAACTTAGTTGATAACTGTTAAAGTTAACATGGTTCTCCTCTTTCTTAACGTCCGCCAACTCTGGTATTACTGTGCCGCATAAAGCTTCTCTTTTCCTCAAAAGCCCTAGACTTTTTTCTCAGCAGATCCCAACTTCAATCGTACGGGCTATGCTTTACTGCGCAAGTTCATTTTCTTTATCTTTCTTGATTAGCGCACTCTTCTCAAGCAAGTTTAATTTCACGTTTAAACAAAGGAAAGTCCAGACAGGGGAACGCGGCCCTAAATATACAGCGGTCGTGTAATTCCCATTCCACCCTCATGTCTCACAACATAATGAAAAACAGAAAAGTCGCAATAAAAAAAGCATCTCAAACAAAGGCAGAGGGCCCAAAATCCCCATCTGTAATCGATTCCCAGACACGGCCGAAAAACATTCTCAGAGTCAGAATCCTATATCAAGCGGCTATTTCTTCCAAGCACGCGCTCTTTTTCCCATTGTGGCTTTTTTTTTGTTTTCACCTTTTTATTCTTCCCCGACGTTATTACAGAATTAGGGATGAACGTGGCTCAAAAACAAAAGGGCCTATACAGGTTGGCTCCGCCGTCTCCTTGCGGGACACCACGTGCTTTTTTTTCTTTACTCTTTACTATTGTTTGTTGCGGGAGGGAAAGGTTATAAGGGACGTTCGAAGGGAGGGCTCACTTCGACCGCGACGGAGGACACGTAATTGAACACGAGTCTGGGTGTTCTCGGCAGAGACCACGATAAGAAAAAGGTGATCCACTCGCCGTCCGTGTTCATTAGTTTCTTCCCTCCCCCTTGCAACCATCTCCGTTCCGCCCCCGCCTTTCCCGCCGTCCCCAGTGCCTTCTTTTATTGCTTACTTATCCTTCTTTTATTTCAGTTTTTTCCCGTTTCCTAGGGTCTCTGCACGTTCGCTATACGCGTGTACATAGGTGCGCCAATACAGGCGGCCACGCATTTTTGGGGAGGAGGATGGTTTGGGGAGACAGAGGGGAGTCATTTGTATATTCGTTTGTCTACCAGGGGAGGGGGGGGGGGGGGTGATGTAGCGAGTATCAAAAAAAGAGAAGCGACGCTCCGCTCTACATAGAATCCATAACGCTTCCCTACGGTCTGGCAGCCCGGACGCGCACGTTATACTGCCCGCACCGAAGCCGTTATTAAGGATACTCATCCCTATGTACCCCTCTCCCCACTACTTTCCCCTGCGCAAGTGAGCGTCGGCGTATAAGTTACGAGACAAATACTGCCTGGCGAGGAGAGAAGCCTAATAGGTACGCGAAAGACAAATACGATGAGCGGCACGCGCCATCCAAGATGCACGCAGAAGCAAACAAGACAGGCAGTCGCGGCGGGGGCTTTGGAGAAAGAAGGGAAGACGGGAGAGCCTGGTTGGCGACGGCAGCGCTGTGTAATCGACCTGGCCTTGCTCGAGATGCGGTCTCTCTTTAATAAAGACGAGAAGCGGTCATAAATCAGGAGGGACGCGTGCAACACAGCCTCGTCGACGATCGCCTTCCTTGGTCGCCCGTTTGGCTACGACGAAGTCTTCGCTTGCCCGCTGAGCGAAGGCAGGGAAAGAATGGCGGTGCCCTGTGCTTGTTTTCGAAACGTTGGCTCCCTGGTTGTGTGTGTCGTTTGATCCGGTAATGAAGGGCGAATGTTTGATTTTTTTTTTGCGAGCCAGAGAAGAACGTTCGCTGCTGGTGCTGATGATGAATTTATGATGAATTTTTATGTCGCAAGGGCAGCTTTGGTCAAAGAGCGCCATAGCACAAGGTAGTTTTTCTCTGCACAAGGTGGGGTCAGAGACCTATTTCCCAAGAATTTCACCCTAAAGAAGCCGAGCACCAGGCAGGAGAAAGCTTGTGCCCATTGTATAACCGGTGGGTGGGTACCCGGCGGCACTGGGGATCGAACCCTGCACCTCCCGCATGCGAGGCGGATGCTCAACCACTAGGCCACCGCTGCGGAGGAACGTTTGCCAAGTGCGCTTATTGAACGTGGCTTTTATTGTAACATATGCGAACAATATTGTTATGGTACGATTCAGTACAGCTGTCGCTCACTGCTTCTTCCAAGACAGCAAGATTTTTTACATTGCACTTGGGGTGAACAGTTCGTATTGTCCGAAGCTGGCAGGCCACGTACACACACGTGCAGTCATGGACAAATGTGTGCGCGATGCGGATCGCGGAAAAGACTCTACTTCTGTACGGTCAGCCAAAGTGTGAATGAAAAGCATAGACGCATGAGGACACATGTGCGTTTTATATGCTGGAACAAATATCAGCTGACTGCCAGCAAGCCAGCGTAGAAGTAATTTTTTCCCGCAAACCCGCATTCTGCAAACTTCTGCTCATGACTCTACGCATACACATGCATGGGAACCAGCACGCTTATTGGCTCAGGCACAGTCATAGACACGGGCATTGACGCAGGTACGGGCAATCACAGTCACATACATGGACTTGGACATGGACATGGACATGAACAGAATCACGGACATGGACACAGACACGGGCATTGTCATGAACACTGGCCCGCGCAGGCACGGTTACTAGCGGTGGCAAAGACGGGCACGGGCACGGCTACGAGAACGGAGGGCAAGGGTATAGACACTGGCACAGGAACAGGCACAAGCATTGGCAGATGATCGTGCATAAGAATGGGCATGGACAAGGAACGGGAAGGGGCGTACGCCAGGCCATTATCGTGCACCTTCGGTGAAGTGTTTTCTATTTACTTATTTTGAGCGATACATCAGCTGGTCCACAAACATGTTGAGGCAAAAAAGTCGCATTACTTTGAAAACTGTGTGCTAGTTGGATGTTACATCTAGGTTGTGCAGTTCTCGGTTTAAATCGATAAAACTGTTAACATATGTCGAATTAATTTTTTTTAAACTCAGTTTTGACAATAAAAAAGTAAGTAGCCTTCAGGTGCACTCCATGGTTTGCTCGATCTCTCTAACACAGTACGAGTAGATGTACGTTTTGAGGCATTGCATTGATACTTTAGGCAAACGGCGAGCGCAGACCAGGACGCTTCACTACGTCATCAAGCTTCGCGTACTACCGTAGCGCCTTCTACTGAAAGACTGTCGTCGCCTCATCAAAGCTGTTACTTGGTTAAAAGAATTTCCGCGCGGCATTCAAGGACACTGACAACGTTTGTACCTTTCAAAAATAAACACTGAAAAAAGTTCGCCAAAATTTCAAGAAGTAAAGACCGAAAGATTCAACGCCAATTTATGTAAATCCCACACATATATACAAACAGCAAACACACTCTTTGTAAACTCGATGTCAAGACACGTTATCGTGTGGTCGGCAGTAAATTCATTCTTAAGCAGGGTAAGTAATCATAACTTTTTTTTTCCTTTTCAGTTGCGTTCTGTTGAGTCACTGCTCAGAGACACACAGGGGAGTTAAAATGTTCGCACCCGATATGATAAGAACAGATTCAGGCCCCATTACGTAACAGTCAGTGCTCTGTATTTTAGCTTCACGTTGCGATTAGCGTGAATAAGCATTAACTCTTTCAATGCAAAGTGTCAGACGGCGCGGTGAGTCAGAACAGCTGCCTGTCATGATCCCGCAAAAAAAATAAAAAGAACAACACCGCTTAAATTTTACTGCAGTGATGAGAGCACTTTCCCTCATATGATGCCGTTATTTTCCTCTTTAGAATCTGGTGAACATTTTTTTTGTCATTGTCTGTTTTAAATCAGATCGCGAGCAGACAAGACAACTATGTGAGAACCGCAAACCAGCTTGAAATATATAAAAAAAGCACAAAAAAGTAATGACGGTCACTGCTACTTAGACGGGACCGCAAAAAAACGGCCACCTCAGTACAGTATTGTGTTTATACATGAAAACAAGGCTGGAAAAAATTGGAAGTTGTGGACGAGACTGCTGCACGAAGAGAACGTGGAGAGAGTGAGTGAGAGGGGAAGAAGTGGAGGCTAAGAAGAGGGCCAGCCTATTCCCAATTTGTTTGGCTTCCGAAGTAAAACAGAGCCCGGGCCGACGATCCATCACCGCTCGTCGGCTATAGCCCTCACCGGCGCTCGCGGGCGGGCAGGGTCGCGGCCGGTATAATTTACGGAATGGACTCCCCCGAGCCTGCCTGTACGGCTAGCTGCGGACTACCGAAGGAGGAGCAAGTATTACGGGAGCCAAGGAATCATTAATCAGGGACCGCCACCGCTACCGCCGTCGCTGTGGCGAAGATGCTGGTTCGGATATGCGGCGAATTAGCCGTGGTTTTCGTTGATGCTTGCCCACTGAGGCAACGGCTTTTGCCTGCAAGGGTGGCAATATATGTATACATCCACTGCAGAGAGAATACACTGCCGAATGAGTGACCACGTGAAACAAATACCCCCCCCCCCCTTTTTTTTTTGCTGCCCCGGCTGTCGTCACGCGGCTACCACAGTTGGGCCGCCGAACGCATTATCTTGGTGGTCGTCGAAAAAGGTAATGGTTGCATGAATCCATGTGACTCTGTGACGCAGTGTATTGAAGGCGTGGCTGAAATTTCAAGCCCAAATTAAGCTTAGTATGACCTAAATCACTCTTCCCATCCAGCTTATGCATTTATATAGCCAGCATAGACCATTTTATCTAATGCGTCGCCCCAACCACAACGGCTGACACACAGTGGACTTGCTTTCTTTCGTTCGTTTATTGTCACGTCTGTTTAACTTTTTTAACGTAAAATTTGAACGACTACAGCAATGCGCACCTGTATTTCTTCCTTTCGCCTTTAATGTCACCCCTTCGTTTCTTTCCTCCCGGGCCAGTTCAGGGCCCGTTTTTTAGATGTATCCGCTGAGTAGACATGCCCGCTTGAGCTTGCGCCGATTGGTTGTGACCCCAAGTACGGAAGTGACGGCTGCGTAACGACAACTGTCATTTTTTGTTATGTCACACAGCCTAAGTCTGCGCTTATTATCGCATTATTAATTGTATTGCAAAATGAAATGTTACAGTACTTTTGAAAAACTTTTTCTTTTTGTAAAATTTTTCTTGAGCTGTGTACTTGCCTAATAACCTGTTTTAGAATCTCATATATACAGGGTGTTTCACATAAGACTTGAGATACTTTTCAAAAATAGACTTAGACTTTTTGAGTTAGAAGAGAGCTTTTTTCGTCGTAGCATTGCGAGATGTTTTTGTTTGCTGATGCATTCAAACAATCACTTTATTTACTTTCACATTTGTTTAATAATAATAATATTAATAATAATAATAATAATATTAATAATAATAATAATAATAATAATTGGTTTTGGGGAAAGGAAATGGCACAGTATCTGTCTCATATATCGGTGGACACCTGAACCACGCCGTAAAGGAAGGGATAGAGGAGAGAGTGAAAGAAGAAAGGACGAAGAGGTGCCGTAGTGGAGGGCTCCGGAATAATTTCGACCACCTGGGGATCTTTAACCTGCACTCACATCGCACAGCACACGGGCGCCTTAGCGTTTTTCCTCCATAAAAACGCAGCCGCCGCTGTCGGGTTCGAACCCGGGAACTCCGGATCAGTAGTGGAGCGCCCTAACCACTGAGCCACCGCGGCGGGTGCGCCCTAACCACTGATCCACCCTGGCGGGTAATGTTTCCCATTTTTTTTCAAACAAAGGACTCACGCTCTATTTAAACCACACACATTTGGACGTGTCTATTTAGTAGACAGAACATAGGCCCAAGTGTCCACACCCAGTAAGACCTTTACTACGCCCTTTCCTTTCATCATAACCTCCTCCCTCTCTTCAATTCTGTTCTCATTCTTTTGGAATGATAGCGAAGTCGGGAATAGAGGGTAAGGCTCTCAAAAAAAGTGTAGTGTTGACCAGCAATTATTAGGAGCACCTGTAGTTAAGAAAAACTAGCACAAGTGACGCACCCAAACCACCAGACACCAAGTCCTTCCTTTTTCTCTTCGTTTGCGCTTATTGACGAGTCTCCTCAAAATAAAAGTCCAAGCACCGCCCCACTCTTTTCTAGAGAGCACAGAGCAAGCCAAGCTGTCCAGCCGGTCCAGTCAGTAGTAGTGCGCTTTAACTAGAGGGCACCGGGACTTCCCAATCACCGGTATCCTCAGACGCGAGCACTTCCTTCTCTCAACGAAGCCCGCAAGCTTCGCACCGCCAAACTTCCGCCTAGCGTAAAGCGAGCGCGTGAAATTAGGTGCGACAGGCTGCTAACAAAAACAAACAAACAGGTTACAGACCGGACAAGCTCCACCGCGGATCAGGCTTTCCGAAACGAAATCGAGCTGCCCAAAAAACCCCAACGAAAGTCAAACAGAATCTCGTCGTGTTCGTCGTCCTTCAAACACACGCACACACAAACACACTGGACTCTTGCTTCACCAGCCTAAAAACCCACCACCCGTTGAGTGTAGTCGGGACCACCAACCGGACTCGGCCTGTCAGGCCTACACCGTGTCGTGATCCGCGTTTGATCGCGCCGGAGAGGAGCCAACCGTCGCGTTCCCGCGCAGAAAATCGGAGCGGGTTCCGCATGCTTACTGGTAGGGAGAGCAAAGGGGTTGAAGAAAGTAGAAAAATCGAATGGGGAGAACAGAATCGCGAGTCCGCTCAAGAGTTCCGGACCGTCCGTCCAACCAATCACCGCGCCTCTCTACTCTTTGCTGGTCAAACTATGCCGGTGTCGTTTGCGCGCTTCGCCCTTGCCGGGTTTCCTCTCTTTGCCACTTAATAGAGACAATTCGTTTAAAGCGGACCCCCCCATTTAAAACAACTTCAATGCCGACATTGAGGTGGTATGCCTCAGCATTCTTGTTTAGTATTCGGGTGTTGTGCTGGCGAGAGCTGTGAATTGGGAGACTTTCCTTCACTGCAGCTTTTCGTTGTTTCTTAATAACTGGACATCTTCTCGGAAGTCATAACTGAAAAGATTAAGCATTAAAGTGCTGGGAACGGGAGAGAGTTACGAAAACGGATATCCAATTCGATACCGAAGACACAGTGCGTCTTGTTCGCATTCTGTAGTGTTATTATTTGAAAGAAAGGGACACATAGCATTGCCACTTAGAGTACAAACGCGAACTTAACGCATCCGAAACAACCTGTAAGCAGCGCCTCATTAACTGGCGTTCTCATTAACGGGCTTTCGCTTCAAAGCGGCGAGGAGGATTTTTTCTACGAACTGAAGGGGAAGCGCTGTCTCCACAAAGCGATGCTCACCGCCCCAGTCCGGTCGACAGACGAGTCGAGGTGGAGATGAAAAGAGGCTCGTGATTTTAACGTAAAAATGAAGAAAAGAGCAAAAGCCTGCTTCCGCGCCTTCGTGCGGAGGGACTTTGTGGTCGTCCTCTGGTGGAGTTCATTAATTCCTCGCCGCCGGTCAAACACGCGTCCAGTTCGAATTAAAATCAGGTGGGAGGAAGCCCTCCGGGAAACTATATGGTCAGAGCGACCGACGTCGGACAACAGTGAAAAAGTTCAGAAGAAGGGAAGGGGGGGGGGGGGGGGGTGAGCAGAACTGGGCCAAAAGATCACGGGTCAGCAGAAGAGGCGGTCATCAAAAGCAGCGACTGATTGGAAAGCGGCACCATTTCTTCTTCTTCGGTTAAAGGGCGGCCGTGAAGTTTCTGAGGCTTCATCGCATCCAAGGCTTTCCCCTTGATTCCTGTCATCGCATTGTGAGGAAGATGACGATCATGAATATTTTATTCATTGGTTCCTTTCAACTATGCAGATCATGATGATAATGGTAAACATTTTATTCACTGAGAGGCTTTCCGAGTAAATTTCAACTAAGACCTCGCACACACCCACTCTAACACTACAAGCCGCGCGCAGACTTTTTGTCGACAGCCTTTCTTTCTATTTTTTGTATTTCCTTTGACTGCTTAGCTCGAGAAGAGGATGTGGAATCCACGTAAAATGAGATAGTTACTAGGTCTGTCCTTTCAGCGAAAATCTCCTTCTCTTTAATGCGTTTGGTCGCATGAGTGTGCGGATGTGATTTATGCAAAGCAAGAACATCGAGTAAAGAAATGCATACTGACCTTCAGAGAGAGAAGGACAGAAGAAAACTTCATTGCTGAAAACTTTCGAGATTAGAACGGGTAACAGTGTTCTCAGGAGCCTGAGATACACTGAACAGAAAGGATCCACTGATCCGGAGTTCCCGGGCTCGAACCCGACCACGGCGGCTGCGTTTCTATGGAGGAAAAACGCTAAGGCGCCCGTGTGCTGTGCGATGTCAGTGCACGTTAAGGATCCCCAGGTGGTCGAAATTATTCCGGAGCCCTCCACTACGGCGCCTCTTACTTCCTTTCTTCTTTCACTCCCTCCTTTATTCCTTTCCTTACGGCGCGGTTCAGGTGTCCAACGATATATGAGACAGATACTGCGCCATTTCCTTTCCCCCCAAAAAAACAATTATTATTAACCAATGAATCCCTTCCGGGCAACGAGCGTGCAGATGCGTTGGCTCGAGTTTCAGCCTTCCGGGAACTGCCAAGGAAGGGTAGTCATGAAATGGAGTCATGAAAGGGTAGTAATGAAAGGGGGAAGGAACACGCGAAGAAGATTATACCGACGTCTAAACGCTACGCACGTTTGAACACATCAGAGAATACCACTGCGTACAAGGAAGAACAGTACCAACACTTTACCATAACTGAACAAAACCGAGGCTATGGCCTGGAGAAGACTACAAACGCACACATACCAAAGTCTTCAGCCCAAACACATACTACACCCAGCCTTATGCCCAGATACTGTGGTTCAGATTCAAGCTCATATTGAGATTTTATTTGGCAGTAGTCACTGGATGGAGCCCTGGTCTAAAAGACTTGTACGTGCTTTGACAAAGCCCAGAAACCATTTACATGGCTGCAAATTGGAGTGGGTACATTTATATAGCAGCTTTCTGGGATGTGCCTATATATTCAGGTGGTGCATAAAAATAATCCAACACGAATTGCGGTGTAAAAAGAATACACCAGTTTCTCTGCCTAACTGAAATCGTACAACGCTGCAAAAATGACGAAGAGTATGAGTACAGTGTTGCTGTTTCCTGATTTCAGTGCCTTATTTACACGAAAAAAAAGGCCGCAACAATCATCAGAGAAGGGTATATGCTTGGGCTTGTTGGTTCATAACTTCAAGGTGAAAAACGTAGCGCAAAGAAACGAGGACACAGAAAGACGGACAACACACGGCGCCGTGTGTTGTCCGTCTTTCTGTGTCCTCGTTTCTTTGCGCTACGTTTTTCACCTTGAAATCATCAGAGGTTCGTGAACACAGTCGTCCTTCGGCAAAGAAGGGGCAGAAGAGGCGAGTATGAACATCCTATAGTAGACGATGCAGTGCATTGCTTCCGCTACACTGTATAGATCGTAAATGGATTGCTTAGCAAGGTGTTTTGCTCGGAGTTCTTTGATAGTTTCAGTTACGAAATTAAAAAACTAGTCTTTCACCGGCGCCACCAATGAGATGCGCAGTTAGTTATCGGCGGCGTCTTGCAAGTTTAATTTTACACATTTTTATCGGGGACAAGCAGTTCAGTTCACAGCAACCAGTGGCGCAACAGCCAGCTAACCTCCAAGTTTTGAACGAATCAGAACAAAGGATTCTGATTCATAAGCCGCGTTTACATGAATGCGACAGCAGGGCATCGCGTCAACTTTTTAGCCCATCGCATTAATGTAAACGGTGATGATGCGCTAGGAAAGCCCGTCGCATCAATGCGCCTGACGGGAGTAAATCGAGAATGGCAAGCCGACTTCGGCGGTGAATGGAAACAGGTTTGTAAGTGCCCCTCTTCCTCCCTCTTGGGCTATGCAATACCCCCCCCCCCCCCCCCCGTCCTAATAACAAAGCAGACTTCGCTTAAGAAGGGGGCGACTGGACCCCTCTGCTGTGTACAATAAGCGAAGGATCACTGTCGCGCCAGACATGATGCGGTGCGTGTAAACGGTAGCGCATCGGCTCCGCGAGATAGGCTAGAAAATACGATGCACCACTGTCGCATTCATGTAAACGCGGCTACTGTCAAGATTCACGACTGGTATCATCAAATATCTGCGGTAGCGAGGGCTTCGTCCTCGCTTCTTGTCATCTACGTATAGTTTTAAGTGTAGTAAATGCACCGCTGTAGTTAGTGTCGCAAGTGGCACCTAAGGGTTACCCACTAGATCCATTGCAGTCGTTCTGTCCGCAGCTCGCAGTGGCTCACAGAGAGACGTTGCCTTCTCTTGCGGTCTTCTTGTGTGTAAGTCGCACTACATGTGTTCGCAGTGATTGACCACACACGTGTTTGCACCCATAAAAAAATGTCGCTGTTTCTTCCTTTCATTTTCATTTTGTCCAAAAATGCCGTGCCGACGTGATGCTTAATGCTGCCTTCAGCTTTAGATATTTTCACCAAGCAGCACTGAGTGCTGTGTGAGACAAAATCGAATTGGAGATAAGACACGCACGACCTGTACTTTAAAGTGGACCTCGAACTCGGCTTATTCGAACCGACTCTCTGGTCACGTCAAAGCCAAGTGTATTAAAGAGGCTCTTGTAAATTCCAACTCCCCTTAATTCGAAAAAATCTTGAATATCCTTCGCGTGTAGAATTTTCGAGAGTCGACTTCATCTAAGAAAATGGGGCTATATGCAAACAATCCTGCATCTCTGTTAGTCTCTTTTATGATATTTAAGCTTATAATTTATTCACCATCCCTCGTGTTCAAAATTTTTGTTTCTACCCGTAGCATTATATATTACCAATGTTTCCACCTTTTCTCTTTCTGAGGGCTAGAAGACGTATAAAACGGGCTGCTTGTGTCGCAGAAGTATTTTTGTCGTTTTTGTTGAGTAATCTTTTTTCATTTTACTAAATTGTACCGAGCCGCCGCGGTGGCCGATTGGTTATGGCGCTCGGCTGCTGGCCCGAAAGACGCGGGTTCGATCGCTGCCGCGGCGGTCGAATTTCGATGGAGGCGAAATTCCAGACGCCCGTGTACTGTGCGATGTCAGTGCACGTTAAAGATCCCCAGGTGGTCGAAATTTCCGGAACCCTTCACTACGGCGTCTCTCATAGCCTGAGTCGCTTTGGGACGTTAAACCCCCATAAACCATAAATCAAACCACTAAATTGTACCAGCCGTCAACACGGCATGGCGTTCTCGGGAACATTTCCAGTCTTTCATTACGCCTCCTATTGCAATCAGCACAAAATTTCTTTAAATAAAATATGGAGATCCACAACATTACGTATTTCGCCTAACAGGAATTTCCATACGTCCAGCACCACTATCGCTAAAATTACCATCGTTGATGTCTGCGTAATATCACTCGCAAGTGAAGTAACTCAGCAACGCTTAGCAAACCAAGGCCGTCTCGCGGCGCGGGCTGCATCCCGCAAACGCCTCATCGATTGCGAGGCCGCTTGCGTGCAGTTGGCGTGTAGAAGAACGATCAGCTAAGAGCGCCCATTAATAACGCGCCGCACATGTGTCAATCGAAGCGCGTATCTAAGCGCGGCGCAAGAAGCGAGCAGCGAGGTATACGCTGGCTGCTAGCACTGGAACCGAGGCACGCGCAACAGAAGCTCCAGTCGGTGCCTTATCGGCGCCGGCATTGCCGTTAGAGAAGAGCCGTAAAGGTGGGAGAAGGAACGTTCAAGAGCAAGCTGGCTGCTACGACGGAGGCGTCTACGTCACGGTCCTTCATTTTTTGCTACACAAACGTCGTCCCCGACGCCATATACATATACGTAGGCAATACGGCGTGAGAAGCAGCCATGCGACACGCTAGGCTGTGTGTGCGTGTACGTGCGTGTGTGTCAACGTAGGTGCCGTGTCTGGCCGCCTTTAAACGCCCGTGCATGCATCGTGAGAAGGCGAGTACACACACGGGCATCGATTTGTGGCTTTCGCGCCGCACGCGGCAGTTCTCGTCCGCCCTTTGCATTAACGAGCTGCTTCCCTCTCCCACCTCCACACATATACCCCCCTCTCCCAAAGCCCCCCCCCCCCCCCCCCGAGCGACGGGTTCTCAGGAAGGCCTCAGTTTTCTTTCCAACACCTCACGCCGCCCCAGACTGCGGTATAAACGGTGTTGTTGAGAAAGAAGTAAGGGGGGGGGGGGGGGGGGAGGCAAAACCATTCCGTCACGCGACAACGACTGAGTCGATATGGAGCCGGGAACGAGCAGCTCTGTGCCGTCTTCTTCCTTGCGACGCCGGTTCGTTTCTCTCTCTCTCTCTTCTTCATTCGACAAAAGTGCCGTTTGCAATGCAAATGCCCGCTGGCGGAACGGCGCGGGTGTCTGTACTCTGAAAGGAACAACACGCCGAGTGCGGAGCTTTTCCTGGGCCGTCCAAGCAAGCAGCGGCTGCGCGAGCCACTTCTTTGTCACGGAGACTGCCGCTTTACATCCGACGATTTCCCCGCCTTCAACGGCCACAGAGATTCGCCCTGTTTTCGCCCCGAAGCGTCATTGCTACGGCGCACTTTGCGGATACTCACGGATACTCGCAAAAATAATGACAAAGATGGACACAGAGTACAGGTGTAGGAAGACACCTTCTTGAGAGACGACTACGGCAGGTGTTGGGTAGGATCACCTGGCACAAGGTAACCACACGTGATAAGCGAATGCAACACTTGCAACGAATTGTCTATGGAATGATCACCCTCACACCCTAGCTATTCAACCACATCTGATAAGGATCGTGGGGCCACCTCTTTTCGTGATCGACTACTTCATAGCGAACCCGTTTTGTGTTTAACACTCGCAATAGAGTGCGATTGCACTCTGGCCACACGAGCCTGTGGACAGTGCTAGCTGACGAACCAAGCTGAGCTGGAGGGGAAAGCCAGAGAGCTCTTGTGACTGAGAAGTCCTGCCGGGAAGGTTTTTGCCTTTGTTATTAAATGAAGTTAATCCTCTGTCTCCTTTCCTTCCACATGACGTTTGTGGTCTTGCTACTCATAGTTTGGCCGTACTACGCACGCTACTGACTTACTTCGCACATTACGCTAATATAAAGCTCCATTTTTGCGCCAACGAGCAAGCGGTTACTTGCAAGACAGAAAAAAAAATGGGGCACAGGGAGAGGAGCAAATTGGTCGGCATAAACTACGCAGTTTAGGCCGGAATCGACAGCAAGATGGTGTTCGCATCCAAGATGCGACACACAAATATCAGCGAAGTAGGGTGTAGTGCTCTGTTAGAAGTCGTTAATAATAATTAGTTTTTGGGGAAAAGAAATGGCTCAGTATCTGTCTCATTTATCGTTGGACACCTGAACCACGCCGTAAGGGAAGGGATAAACGAGGGAGTGAAAGAAGAAAGGAAGAGAGAGGTGCCGTATTGGAGGGCTCCGGAATAATTTCGACCACCTGGGGATCTTTAACGGGCGCTGACATCGCACAGCACACGGGCGCCTTAGCGTTTTCCCTACATAAAAACGCAGCCGCCGCGGTCGGGTTCGAACCTGGGAACTCGGGATCAGTAGCGGAGCGCCCTAGCCACTGAGCCACCGCGGCGGGTTGTTAGAAGTCGTTCAAAAGCGCATCTGTGGCTACAGAGCTCAAAGCAGCACTCTCCGCTTACAGCCCGTCACCTAAGTAAGCCAAGCGCGAGCAGTAAGCGCCAATGGAACGTTGCAAAGTTTCCCTGATTAAAAAATTAGTGGACCTAAGCTCACCGGCTTAGCGCATCAATTAGCGAAAGCTGACTGGCATGAGCGGCCAAGAGATGACCGGAGCTGCAGGCCCCTTTTTACGTGTCACAGGCGACAGTCTGATTGGACGTCTTTACGCTGACGTGCGTTCTCTACCTTCTTACGCTTGCGGTCTCGGTTCTGCCGCGGTCCCTGCACAGTTCACAGACTCGGCGGTCCGCTTGCTTGAAGCAAACAAGACTTTCCTGTCCCCATTCACCTCATTCACCTCAAAGGCGCCCGTGTGCTGTGCGATGTCAGTGCACGTTAAAGATCCCCAGGTGGTTGAAATTATTCCGGAGCCCTCCACTACGGCACCTCTATCTTCCTTTCTTCTTTCTCTCCCTCCTTTATCCCTTCCCTTACGGCGCGGTTCAGGTGTCGGCTGAGATGTGAGACAGATACTGCGCCATTTCCTTTCCCCAACAACCAATTTACAATCTACCCTCGCTGCGTTTTTATGGAGGAAAAACGCTATGGCGCCCGTGTGCTGTGCGATGTCAGTGCACGTTAAAGATCCCCAGGTGGTCGAAATTAATCCGGAGCCCTCCACTACGGCACCTATTTCTTCCTTTCTTCTTTCACTCCCTCCCTTATCCCTTCCCATACGGCGCGGTTCAGGTGTCCAACGATATATGAGACAGATACTGCGCCATTTCCTTTCCCCCAAGAAACCAAACCCTCCTCTCGATTATAGGAAAGGAAAGGCGCATAACTGGCTCAATTTTTCGTTTCCCATTAATGGGGTACAATGGCAGTCAACGCTTTACGTTTAACGTTGCGCGGGCTTGAAAATTGAAGGAAATAAAATGGCGCAGTAACTGTCTCACATGTAATAAGGGAGTAATTACTCATTGGCATCCACCCAAGCTCGGTCATACGCCTACAAATAAAAGCTATACAGATTTCTCAGAAACTTCGTAGTTAAACAAAAATTCTTCCTTTTCCGGGGTTCGAACCTGGGGCCACCGCTTCACCGGAGCAGCCGCTCTACCGGGACGGCAAGCTTATGGTACGGCGAGAGCGAATTGATCAATGACTCGAAGTGGGATCGATGTTGGTCAAATGTTTAGGGGGAACCCCGAAGGTATTGTAGATTTTTAAGAAAGGAGTAATTACTCATTGGCACCCATCCAAGCGCAGCCGATTCTGGTGGACACCCGAACCGCGCCGTAAGGGAAGGGATAAAAGAGAGAGTGAAAGAAGAAAGGAAGGAAGAGGTGCTGTAGTGGAGGTCTCCGGAATAATTTCGACCACCTTGGGATCTTTAACGTGCACTTACATCGTACAGCACACGGGCGTCTTTGCATTTCGCCCCCATCGAAATGCGGACGCCGTGGTAGGGTTCGAACCCGGGTTCTCCGGATCAGTAGCCGAGTGGGTAAAAAAATTTAAACATTGGTTTTTTGGAAGACGAACCAGCGCAGTATCTGCCTCGCATCTCGGGTGTAGTAAGTGGTTTTATTAAGATAATAAATAATAAAAAGGAAGGAAAAGATTTTTGCTAGCCCCGGCATCTGCCATCGATACTGAGGCACCTGAGCTGGGGCCAACCTGTTTTTCGGAATGAGTTTATTCTATAACTACCCTAGGCATCAACACGGGGGTCAAAGTTCGTTCTCAAAAAGTTTATAGTACACAGCTCTGAAGAACTTTTTGACTATTTTATAGTCATTGCAATGATTTTGTTTAACTAACGATTTCGCTCAAAAAACAGATTTGTAGCGCTAAACGTGTATGCAGGGAGAGCTTTCTCTGGGGAGATTTAAATGCTTAGGGTTTACTAAATATCCCAGAACACCTGCTGGAGAAGTTCACGCTTTTTAGAAGAACTTGTGTAATCAGATGTGTAAACGCTGTCTTGAGCAACGGTCCTGCGCTTTCAATCAGTACGGAGACTCTCCACCAGTAACCGAGCTTCCGGTTTCGTCTCACGGGCTTTCTTGCTTTAAACAAGAAAGCCGAGGAGGAATGCCAGAGAACCTACACAAATGGCCGCTGTCAACTGTGGTCTCTTCGTCTTTTCTACTATGATTGCCTCTTAACTAGTCCGTGACCGGCGGTGTGTTCATACAAACATGTAACGCAAGTGCGCTTCCCAAAGAGAATGTTATTCAAGTAGGGCTCTGCATGAACGCTATAAACAACGCGCTCCGTGTGGTCGTCATGCAACCCAGATAAGTCTAGTCTATGCGGGCAATGAAATGACCGCTCTCATAAGCCCGAAAGTAAGAACGCTAAGCTGGGCTCACATTCAGGAGGCTGACGAATGCGGCGATCATTTCTGTCAGCGCTCGGTAATAACGACCCTATTCACTCTCCAGATGTCACTGTCGCACATCTTAGGCTACGCTGTAAGTGCTTCGTAGTTCAAAGCGAAAACTTTACTGGCCACGAATTTGCGATTTCGCCGTGGTGGTGCTCCGAGGAGGCACATGACGTCACAACGCACGCCTCGCCGCGGATATTTCTCTCTCTCTCGCTCCCTAGCCAGTATTGTGCATGCGCCACTAGTAGAGCCGAACCACAGGTGTTCCGCCGCTGCGCAGCGCTGCGCCTTTTCTTAAAATTCAACTTCAAATTTTCAGTTTTCTCTTTCTTCTTTCCCTCCCTCCTTTATTCCTTCCTTTACGGCGCGGTTCGGGTGTCCACCGGGATATGTGAGATGGTTACTGTGCCATTCCCTTTTCTCAAAAACCAAACAAAAGTGAGTGCCTTTTCCTTTCCTCAATGCCCTCGCCGTCTAGGACATTGTCAACGCCAACGCCAATGAACACAGTGAACGCCGACATCTTTCGCTTTGTACATATCATGGATTAGCTGAGCTAATCCACATTCATTTTTTTGGCTACGACTTCGGTCCGCCTTAAACGCAGCAAGATTACAGGAGTATTCTCCTAACGTCTCCTCGGATGCTGACCCTAAAGACGCCGCTTCGATTCCGGCCGCGGCGGTCCGATTTCAGTGTGGGCGAAATTCTAGAGGCTACTGTACTGTGCGATTTCAGTGCACGTTAAAGAACCCCAGGTGGTCGAAATTTCCGGAGCCCTTCACTACGGCGTCCCTCACAGCCTGACTCGCTTTGGGATGTTAAACCCTCATAAACCATCCTAACATCTCCTAACGTCGCTCTAACGTCGCAGCCTGTTTTTCCTACATGAGCAAGGCCGAGAAACCGTTAAACGTAGGAAACCCTATCGAGTCTGTCGCCGAAGCGCTCGAGCTGCATCAGGCCTTTCCGAGAACAGACGATCAACAAACAGCGGCGCTGAAGCGCACGCTACCTCCACAACCACCCAGCCTTCTTCCCTTTCACCATCGAAAGCACCACCGACACACACACACGCACACATACCCTCACGGAGACGCCGGGAGAGACAATGCCCGTCAGGACTGCTCGAGTCCTTCCTACGCCCGCCTTCCATACACCGCCTCCCTCCCCATCTCTGGGGCCCAGGTCCCGCGCGTGCGCGCTCTCTTTACGGTAAACTCGGGGAAAGCGACGGCGGCTCAGCAAAGCAAGCTCCGGCCCGAGGAAACAGAGTGGGCCTCCCCGAAACACAAACAAACAACGTGGACGGGCGCCGGGCTGGAAGGAAGGAGGACGGGGCTGGGGTGGACGGCGAAGATCTCCACTTTCGCACTCTAATTAATTCTGTCCGGCCCCGGGCGCTCGCCGCCGCGGCCGCAGCAAGCAACCCGAGGAGCAGCGCGCGTGCCGGAGCAAGCAGCAAGACGAGCGAGCATGGCCGTATAGGGCTGCGCGCGCCTGTCGCGGACGCGCGGGCCGTCGCTTGAGCACCGCTCGCGAGGGTGCCGCTGGTGGAGAGAAGGGTCTGTGCTGAGAGAGAGAGGGAGGGAGTGCGGGAGATAAAAGAGGAGATAGTACCTACGCAACGCGCTCTTTGAGACGCAGGTCTGAACGCAGAGTGTGTCCGTCGTCGTAAATGGTTGTTAGATGACAGGTACGACTCGAACTAAAGACGTTTTGTCAGATTAGGTTATGTTAGGTTAGGTTTAATGCTTCACTCAATCATCTACTGCACTGCCATGTGTATCCCCGCGCACGCGTCCATGCACGCACGCACGCACATTGTTCCCTCTTTACACTCCCTTCGTCACTTCCACTGCTGCGCCGCTCAGGTGTCCTCCCAGAGTGAGACAGGTGCTGCGGCACTACTCTGCTCCGTAAGCAAAGCTAATTCCATATTTCTTTCGCGGATTTCGTCATGGACAGGAAGAGGGCAGAGTGGGTCAGGGACACACACGGGTTAATCACATCAAAGTCGAAATCAAGAAGGAGAAATGAACTTGGGCAGGGAATGTAATGCGAATGCAAATTAACCGATTGTCGTTAAGGGTACCGGACTCGACGCCAAGAAAAGGCAAGGGTAGCAGGCGGCGGCAGAAAGTTAATTGGGTGGACGAGATTAATAGTTTGCTGGGATAAGGTTGCCGCTGCTGGCACAGGACAAAGTAAATTGGAGAGATATGGGAGAGGTATTTGTCCTGCAGTGGGCGTATTAAGGCTTATAATAATGATGATGATGATGATTAATTAAAATATCGCGTCTACGACTTACATTTGGTGCCTGCAAGGGCTCTCTAGCTTGGCATCGCATCTCAGTTGAGCAGCCAAGAAGTCGTAAGTTAGCGTGTACCAAACCGCACCCGGATAAAAAAAATTGCGCCGATACGATATGACGCCGGATTTTATATAACCATTTTATTCCTCCTCCATTCCAGGCAAGGCACTCGCACGCACCTGGTCGCTGGTTTAAAATGCGTCACTGGTAACCCCACCGGGACCTCCGAGTCTGCGGCGATGATAGGCCACAGGAAAGAAATATTTACTTCAACAAAAAGAATCCAGCATTGTGTTATACCAGCTCCGCCCTCTCCCTAGTGGAAAACTTGCTCCGATTTCTCGGTTTATCATAATTTCTACGTTTTACGACCATCGCTACTAATATTGCGGACGCACTGCAAGATAAAGAAATGTGGCACCTCCACGACGGCACCTCTTCCTTTTTTTTCACTCCCTCTTTTATCCCTTCCGTTAGGGCGCGGTTCGGGTGTCCACCGAGATATATGAGACAGTTATTGCGTCATTTCTTTTCCCCAAAAACTAATAACAATAATAATTAGTTTTGGGGGAAAGGAAATGGCGCAGTATCTGTCTCATATATCGTTTGACACCTGAACCGCGCCGTAAGGGAAGGGATAAAGGAGGGAGTGAAAGAAGAAAGGAAGAAGAGGTGCCGTAGTGGAGGGCTCCGGAATAATTTCGACCACCTGGGGATCCTTAACGTGCACTGACATCGCACAGCACACGGGCGCCTTAGCGTTTTTCCTCCATAAAAACGCAGCCGCCGCGGTCGGGTAACTAATTTTCATTTTTTTTACCGCTCACTAGCTTGACCATCTCCACTTCGAATAACGGAAATCAAAATTCCTACCCGGAAGGCGAACACTACCACGCAAACCATCCGCTTCGAACAGCGAACGCGTGCTGAAAGGAGAGAGCAACTGGCGATCAAGCGCCAGTGGTCGCCTTCGTGAAGAGGAGCAAATGGCGCAGAACCTGAGCCTCCACCGACGAAGGAGCAACGTTGGCTGAAGCTTGAGGCGAGCGCGGAACAGTATGGAGAAGGGGGGGGGGGGGGGGGAGGTGTACGAGGAGAGGCGGCAGCGTAAAGGATTGAAATTCGGAGGAGAGGTGGTGTGTCCGTGCGGGTGAAGAGAGGGCTGGAGGTATGGAGAGGAATGACTTCGCAGCAGCCAATGGCAGCGCCTCCGCGTATTTGTATGTGCCGCGCTGCACCGCGACTGTCGAGGTCAGCGGAGAGACAAAGGCTTCGGGGCGCAAAAGAGCGGGAATGAAGGAAAGCCCGCGAAAAAAAGAGCCGCAGCACGCAGAGAGAACGGGGGGAGACGCAGGGACTTTGCTCCTGACCGGCGCAGGAACTCGTCTAATTGCGAAGGCGCCAAAGCCGATCCGATGGTCGACGCCGCTTCTGTTTGTGACCGCCTTTGTAGAGAGGGCGTACGCGCGCTGCAAGCCCTCTTTCGCCAGACCCGCGTTCGTCTCCCCCCTCCCCTCTCTCTTCGGCAATGCTTCGCCTCGGGTTTTAAAATCCCCCCTCCTTTGCACGCTTCTTTCCGAAGCTCCGTTCCCCTTATTCTGCGGCAAAACACCGTGGCGGGAGGTGATGTGGGAGGGATGCTGCTCTGCTGCTTTGCCGCACGAGCCCGAACTAAAAGAGCGGCCCGAGGGCCGCTCGCAAAGCGCTCGGGCGGGGAATTAAAGTTTGGCCTCAAAGCCGCCTCAGGGGTTCGTCGTCGGCTTGTTTCCAAAATCCGTCTTTATGTGGCGCGTGTGCGCGAGCGCGCGTGGACGAGATGAAGGACCTGTTTGGCGTGGGTCCCTATTTCTCTTGTTTCTCTGCGACTTTGGTGAGGCCGGCCATTTCTTCGACGAGCCGTAGGGCATCTCCTCTCGCTCTTCCCGCTGCCTCGCACGCCGCTTTGTGCACACCTCGGCCCTGCCTCGAGGTTTCGAGCGGTCAGAGGGGATTTGCGAAAGGCAGGGCGCTGCCTCTTATGCAGCTTGTGCATGCTCGATGTGGTCCGGAGCAGAGCTTTTCCCCTACTCTCTCGCTCTCTTTTCTGCGTGGATGGCATCCGCTAAGCCTCGCTCGCTCCCTCGGTTCCCGCACAACGGCCTCGGAGAAGCCGGCGAGGACCCCACGGGTGTTGGGTGTTTGCATGTGCGGTTATCCGCGAAACAGGCGGTCTAACGCGTTCGCTTCCGTTGGGGAGGTTGGTATATGCCTTGCGGAATGCGAGCATCGCGAAACATTAATGCGCCGGGAATGAGTTCCGAAAAACAATGCGACTGGTCTACGGAAAGTTATCACTGGGAACGCAAAGATCGTTTTTAGCAAGAGCGCCCTGGCAAAGAGTTCTTGAGATTCGATTTGACAAAAGTATTGACTAAATTAAACAATATTATATCTATCTTTTGTTTGTCTGTCTGTCTTTTTATCTATCTACCTATCGATCTATCTCTATATCTGTCTACCGAAATCTATCTCTCTCTATCTATTTATCTATCCATCCCTCTGTCTGTCTATCTATCAATCAGTCTATCTATATATCTATCTAACCATCTCTCTGTCAATGTACCTGTGTGTGTGTGTGTGTGTGTGTGTGTGTGTGTGTGTGTGTGTGTGTGTGTGTGTGTGTGTGTGTGTGTGTGTGTGTGTGTGTGTGTGTGTGTGTGTGTGTGTGTGTGTGTGTGTGTGTGTGTGTGTGTGTGTGTGTGTGTGTGTGTGTGTGTGTGTGTGTGTGTGTGTGTGTGTGTGTGTGTGTGTGTGTGTGTGTGTGTGTGTGTGTGTGCGTGTGTGTGCGTGTGCGTGCGTGCGTGCGTGCGTGCGTGCGTGCGTGCGTGCGTGCGTGCGTGCGTGCGCGCGCGCGCGCGCGTCCGTCCGTTTGTTCGTCCGTTCGTCCGTCCGTCCGTCCGTGCGTCTGTCTGTCTACTGACATCGATCTCTTCCTATCTATCTACTATTATCGATCTCTGTCTGTCCGTCCGTCCGTCCACATGCTCGTATTTATCCATCTGTTTGTCGATCGGTCAACCACTGAATCTCTGTCTGCATATAAACGCATATTGATTGTTACAGCACAGCCGGACGAAAGGCAGGCAGTAAGAAACACAGACGGTCTTTACTCGCAACTAGTACTTTATTAAGAAAAGCTACAGATTTATAATGACAATCAAAAAGACCTAACAACACCTGCGCACATGCTCAGAATACAATCTTAAAAACCACATCATCAATCCATAACAAAAACTTTACATTAAAAAAACAAAAGAAACACCGAAAAAAATTTACACATCATATATGGTCAAATTTCCATCCTACTACATATAAACACACATTTTAATACCCCCGCGGCTGGAATCAGGCCGCAGCTATCTCCTTTTGGCTAACAGCCAGGCTCTTTCTTATTCCCGTGGTACGCTGCCGTATTCACATGGTACCCATGTTATGCTGCCGTATTCGCATGGTATCCGTGGTACGCTGCCGTGTTTCGCCATGAAAGCAACAACTGCAACAAGTGTACTGATGCCATATTATACTTTTCGAGCAGTGACTGCAGCGCCCAAAGCGAATCATAGCTTCAAGAACGTACAGGTCAATGCAATACAGTCATACAGTCCACGATCACTCTCTAAGAATTTTTAATTTTGGTGCAGAAGTATAAGCCTATTTGATCTTTGAGTGCTGAATTCTAGTGAAGGGTTGCCTTCTCTAATGTCCATACCTGTAAGCGCAAAAACAATTTTCTGCTCTTTAGAATTAACTCGGAGAGTCTCTAAGAGAGCGTGTATTTATTATACCAATCGTGTTCAGAATACTATCGCATGAACACGAAAGGACTGGTGCGCCTAGTCGAGAGCAACTATTTTCACCGGTTTAGTGTACAAATGCGGCGAAGTATGAAGCCGTTTACGTGATTATCTGAATTCAACATGTGGCACAATACGCAGATTGATTTATGGGAAAAACTGTTGAGCAACACACCAACATGTTCTACTTCTCTTTACCGCAAAGTACTCTCAGAAGACTAATGGCGCGACGTGCCAATGGAAACGAATCAATTTTCTGCGAATTCAGGAGAAGACACAGAATAATTCCTGCGTGTGCATGTAGATTAACTAGAGTACTAAAGAAACTCAAACTCTATAACTACTCACCGTAGAAACTTCGGCGACGGCTGGCGCCCACACGAGAAAGCCGCCGCTAAAATCTACGACGAGCTCAAAACCGATCAATTCAAACAATGTCATATTAACGCCAATGGAACCTCATACATGTCTTTCTTTTTTATATCATCATGAAAAATATTAGCTTGATATTCCGTGTCATACTTTGCAGTAACTTCCACGATGTAAAGAAGGTTTTCCGAGAAATTCTCCTTTTACGAGATCAAGATCAACCATGCTTTAAAAAACGCAGCGCTTCGCGGACGTTTATAACCGGAAAGAATTAAAAATTTGTGCACGTTTGCATTTTAATTAATCTCAGCGCTGAATGCCAACCAAAGCAAGTATACTCATTCCTTGAACTAGTTCAATGAAAAAAAAAAACGAGTACCAAAGCACTGCTTCAGCTCAGGACATCAGGTGCACTCAGTTGAGAACAAAAAAAAAACTGTATTTGACAAAATGACTTGACAAATGACGCAATAGAGAAAGATAAAGCAAGCAGTCGACGCGAACCCCGCTTTGCTTCAACGCAAGGCTCGCCCGGCGCTCCCGGGAAAAGCCCTTTTCTCAGACAGGCGTCTCGACCGCCTCCAGACTGAGACACCGAAGAACTGGGCCGAAAGCGAACAGACGAAAAACAAGAACCAATAGGCTCCTCTTTCGCCTCAGGCCACACTCTAATGGAAGGCTCACAAACAATAAAAGCTAGAACCGAGAAGCGCATCCCAAAACAAACAAGTGCTCGCGCAAAGAAGCCGACAGCCTTTCTCCACAAACGACGCCAATAAGGAGAAACCGCGGGAACGAGCCCAGAAACAAAACGCGCAGCAAGAAAAATAAAGGCGCGAAGCGCCTTGGGATCGCGGGAAACGAGAAAAGAGAAAAAAAAAGTCCCCTCCTGCTGCTTCGGGCGAATAAGGAAAAGGAGAGGCCCCGATTGGGCGGATCTCCAAACGGGAGTGGATAGATCGCTAGAGAGGAGAAAAAAAAAAGGCAAGGAAGAAAAAAAGGGAGGCATTCCCTCAAGAGGGAGGACAAAGTGGGTAAGGGAGAGATGGGGAGCACTCCTTCGCTTCTCTCCTTGAGGCCGTCTCAAGGACGGCCCAAGGTCGTCGGCGCAGCGTCGGCGCTGGAGTCGCGCGCAGCAGCCGTGCCGCTTGCTCTGAGTTTCTCGGCAGCCGATCGATGCCGACAGCCCCGAGGCGCCCTCCTTCCTGGCAACCGCTCCTTTCTTGTTTTTCTTTTTTTCTTTTCTTAGACTATTTCTGAGCTCCCGCAATCGGTGGGGTGGAAATGATTGTCTTCCTTCTTCTTACTGCGCCTTTCCCTTTTTTTATGTATTTGCTTCATGGCTGTGTTCTTCCGGTGTTTCTGTCATGGCAGGAGACCCGGTGACCTCTTTTTTCTTCTTGGTGCTGCCGTTGTCCTTTTTCTGTACTCTCTCCTACGTCTTCTCTCTCGCTGATGAGAAAAAACTCCCCGGTACTTGCTGTTGCCAGGTGTCCGCTTGCATTCCTTGTGTACCCCAATAATTTAACAAGTTCAGAAAACACACCACAGTTGACAAAATAAAATGTTCAGCCATCGTCGTTTTTAACCGTGCGCTTTATTTGATCAGGATTTGCGGTAAAATGCACCGCTTAAGCATCATCAGAATAAAAATCTGTTCGTTCTATCCCAACGTTCTCATTTGATTGAACAATAATGCTAACTAACAATATTATCGATTGTCTGAGAATGTCAGTGGCTAATGAGTAAAACGGAAGCTTTAATAAGAAAGTGAGGGAAATACATCCCTCAACTAACATTCAAAAACAAGAACAGGATATTAACACCGAAGTCTCTTCGATTTTTCTTGTACATATTTAAACCGCGCAAAGAGTTACCGCCTGCGCCAGGAAAGCCAGAGCTCTAGCAATTAATTCCGTATATCAAAAAATTATTTCATAATGTATTAGCAGGCTAAACGTGCAGCTAGTTGTATTTTGTCCTTTTGCAATTCGCATGATCATAAAATAATGGCAAATGGTTCCAGGATTGCAGAATAGCACGAAGTTAGCAAGCGCATCAATGAAAAACAAACAAATAAACTCTCACTAATACTACTTAAGATTGCATCAAACGTTGCACGAAATAAGACATGACGAAATATGACGAAACATGAGAACATGAAACTATGCTCGGCAGCCCTGCCGAACAGTTTGTATTAGTCGTTTTCCTGATTGCGAAATTTTTTATGGGTAGCCTGAGGGTGCGTGTACTTCTTTTAAACATCACTAATTAACCCTTATTCTAGCACTTGTTCACTGAAAAAAATCTAAAAGAGCAATATTCTTTACATATTTTTCCTCAGCCCCATGCGGCCCTACCCAGAAGTTTCAAGCTTTTAAGGCGCCTGGAAAGAATACTTTGCCACATAAAGACATTTTATGCGGCGAAGCATTTGTAACAAAACTTGCAGCTTGAGGCTCTCACTCACGTGGTGGGGTTTTACAGCGAAAGCTGGTTTAGCTTTTTTCTCCGGCTTTAGCGTCGTCGTCGTTGCATAGAAAGCACATCGCAGGTTGCCGGACGGAAAGGGGAAAGAAGGAGAGTGTGGAGAGAGGAAAAGCGATTCCGCGCGGAGGTGAGTGGGAGGCGTCGGAGACTCCGGTGTCGTTGCAAGGAGGAACCACACGTGGCCAGCAGCTCTGCATGCGCGCATGCGCAGTGGTGGGCGTAGCAACGGTGATAAAACCACAACCGACGACGTAGCATGCCAGCTTCATTGCGCTCGGAATGCTGCAAGTATGCGAGAGGCCAGAGTCCGCAGACGGGTGGAACAGAAGAGGAGCTCGCTTAAAACTCCACCCGCAAACGCACTGTGTTACAGAATCGAAGTGAGTTCCACATAAGGGGATCATAATAAAGACAGTCGTTGTACCATTATTCGAGCCGCCATCATTGCTTTAATCGTTTCGCGATATCAGCTGGAGCCAATGGCCCACCACAGCATTGTCGCAAGTGCCCGCAAAATTTTCTCTTAAGCCAAGAGGAAACACACACAACCGGGTTAAATGAAGAAAATAAAATATGGTGAAGGTAAAAAAAGTCGCTGTTTTTCTGACCCATTGTGCGAAAAAATGCCAGATACAGTTGCATCACCTTCGCCATGGAGGGTGCTGAGCATTTACTGAATACAAGCACTCATATCTACCGTTTGCACAACTGCTTTATCAGAATAGTCACCAAGCACACGGCGATTGATTGGCGAAATCATCAGTAGTCTTTGATCCTGAATGCGTTGAAGCAAGGTCGCCCTCACTGTTTTCGCGTGACCGGCCAACAGAAGGCTCTCACGCGATTTGACAGCATCACTAGTTTTCAGTTTCTTGGGCAAATAGAAACGACGCCGCATACCAGGTCAAACCGCTTCTTACACCTGCAGACCTGAAAAGAAATAAAGCAGTCATGACAACAGTAGGTGCAGTGCGACAGTAATTTTTTACACCTCTGCTGATACAAATGTGTCTCACAACGGAGCTCAAACTAACGTGCTAACTTGCGTGGCTGTTCTTGCCTCATCTTCATCTCCCTCCCATCCATATTCCTGTGCAGTTGTCTTTCTCAACTCGTTTCACTAAACGGTCGTAAATGTAACCTTCTTTACTAACACATTATTAACACAGTAACAGACAAATATTACTAAAACCTAGCATGGCAGTTACTGCCATCTCACTAACATAACTAACGTGCTGAAATAAACAAACAAAAAAAACGTTTTCAGCAAACCAAAAAGAGAGAGCATTACCTTACTTGGCAGTAATGAGTAAAACAGGGGAAGGTTCGCATTCAGGGCGAATTCTTCAAGCACAAAGGTCTCATCCATCTTTTTTTCTTTTGACGAAGGTATGCAAATCTGTGGATAAGCAGTGCTGGCCTGCTTCCACTGATTATGTTGCATTTGTTGCACTAATTCTCTAGATTCGTCATGCGCTGCACTTGACAGGTGCCCTCGTTACAGGTGTCGCCAACGGTTACGAGTGCATTCTCCCTAAAATTCGTTCTCCGCACTTTTAGCGCACAACAGCGCTGCGCACTTGACATCGGCTCCGGGAAAAAACTAAAGGACTCTATTGGACGTTTTTTTTAAAGAAAGCTGCTGGAAAGCAGACGATGAGTCCATCACAAGACTGTGCCATTACACTTCTACTTATCTGTCTCTTCCCTTTTATTTGCACTGAAAGTTCTTTTTCTTCGCTACTTTGATGAGGCGAGGAACTTTCTGGGGCACGAATCATCAAAGCTGAGTGCCTCCGGGTGAGGAAGAAAAGAAAGGAGAAGTTGGAAGGTGTATGGAAAGGGCACTGCGTCTCAGTTTGGACGGCGGACGTAGACGCTAGGGGAAAAGGGGGAAAGAAAAGGCAACTGCAAGGCAGACGCACAGACACAGAAACAAGCAAGCCTACAAACGAGACAGGTAGGAGAGCTTTACAAACGACGGTAAAAAATAGGGACACAGGGACAAAAGAAAAACACGAAGAAAAGAGGAAAAGAGAAAGCAGACACCCAGCCGTCGTGGCCGGCGTGGCCACAGGAGTCGTACACAGGAGCTTCACGTCGCAAACGTGAGCTGAAGCTCCTTTGCCTCTTATCCTTTTTTTTTCCCCGAAAGCTTTTCTTTATCCCGTGTCTTCTGCCTCTTTTCTTCCACGAAACTGACGCTTCTTTTTTTCTCTCTCTATCTACTACTCTCCTTTCGGCGAAAGCCGCTCGCCTTTTTCTACCTTCTTTCGCTCCTCGTCACGTACGTAGGCGGCGTGCTGCTCCTGCCTCCGATGCTTTTGCTTCTGCTGCCAGGAGGCTCGTGCTGCTACTTTCACTAATTGCTAGAGCGAAAACTGGACTCGTTATACGACTCGCTCGCACACACACACCATACAGACACACACAGGCGCACACAACATCGCCGACGACGAGGAACCGAAAAGAGGGTGGAAGTCCGCCCTCGCCACGGAAACGACTCGGGGGTGCCCCGTCGTCGCAAACAAAAAGAGAGTGAGGGAAGCGCCGCCTCGCGGGCCAATCAGAAGAAAGCGCGGCGCGCACATAAGCTGCGAGTCCAAGGTAAACTCGCAGCACCGCCACTAACGTAAAGGAAGGAAGGCCTGGGAGGGGGGGGGGGGGGGGGGGGTGGAACGGCAGACGCACGAACTGCCTTCTGCGGGTTGGAGAAAAAGACGACGGAATGGCAAGCGTGAAGCAAGAGATAAAGCGAGGGAGAGAGAAACTGGAGACTGCTTTTTTGTTGCTTTTCTTATTCTACTTTCTTTTTCTTTTTTTGAAGGCGGACGTAAGCTGGCGCATTTGCTGCTGCTACTACTACTACTGCTGTTTCTACGGCTCAGGTAGGTGTACAGGTAAACGACGACGCAGCAGCGGGGCTAGGTTTTGCGCCCGGCGAAAATACGTCGCTGTACGTGGTGGATGGAGGCTGCTGGGTTGTTTCTTCTGCCTAATTTGTTTCTTATCTCCGAATCTTTGCCGCTCGTCTCTCCTACTATCTCCCTCCCTCTTCCCCCACCCTCCTTTTCCCGCTCTCTAATTCGCCCTTTTCCACTTCTTTTGCAACCTGACTCGTAACGCTTCCAGAAATTTCGCCGAGCTAAGAGACTACGTGTGCCAGAGCGAAAAGAACAAGAGATAAATAGAGCTGGAGCTAATGCGAGAGCCCGCCATAAAGCCTCGTGGCAAACGAGAAGCAAAACAAATTAAGGCCGGGAAACAGGCGGGGCAGAAAGGTAGAAATATAGCATGCCTCGCCGGCAATTATCACGTTCGCTTGCTCTTCGCTGCCACTGCTACGGAACCGGATGGTGGAATTATTTGCCTGCGCGCCGGGCATCAGAGTTCGCTCTGAGTCGTAGGGCATACGTTTCATCATTTTGTTTTTTTTTGTTTTTATATCTCTTTCTTTTTTCGCCCTTGTTAGGATGCATGAATCTCGTAACGACAATGACTACTACGGAAATGAAAGGAGTTGTATCTCTCTATACATGGGTATACCGGGGCACACCACGGAGTCTTCGGCAAATCACAATTCACTTAGCTGTTCCGCCTAATCTTGCAGCTGTAACAACACGTGGCAGCTTTATTTAAATGGTTCTCGAGACGACAAAGTAATAACCGGAAGAAGAGAGGTGATAGCTATCACATAAAGAACCCTAGCCTTGTGAAATAGGCGGCCGACTGCAAAATAGAAGGCCTGGATAATTATCATTATGTCCGAACAAATTTTTATCACAAAGCCACGGAGTTACATAGCCATTTGCTGATAGAGCGCAGAAGGTACCTTCCAAGAAGCTGCCTTTTCGCCGTATTACGGGTTCCAAAATTTACCTTGGAAGGAACTCACCGTCTCAGATTTGGTCGAATCATTTAAGCGTAACATATTGCTTCTCCTAAGCGTCGTCCAGTCGTAATCTCCGAAATATACAGACCGGCTGCGTACGCTCAGCTCAATATAGACTGCCGCTCTGCGACAAATTACCGGCTTGTATAACCAATCGACTGAGCACGAACAGTTAAGCGTGTATCGGGAGCTACGCATCTCTCCATACGCGTCGACATTTGATTCTACCGTTCCACATTCGTTTGCCGAGTGACGGTGTAGACCTCTTCGAGCGTATCGCCCGTGATACTCCGTAATGCAGCCAGCAGTAGACAGAAAGAGGAGAGGGGGGAGGGGGGAACCATTTTACTAATGAACCAAAATCGCCCTCAGAAAAGAAGAAAAACACAAACTCATTCGTAACAGAAAAAGATCCCTCCACATGCCCGCGCTGGACCATTTGGCGCCGCAGGCCGACTAGGAAAAGAAAAATTATGGGGGCACAGAAAGAAAGTGAGAGAAAGCGTATAAAGAGAGAGAGAAGGCAAAAAAGGGGAAGAGAGAGGGAATAAGGGGTCGATTTCAACCTTCTCGAAATCAATAAGGCGTGTGCGTGAGAAAAGGGAGAGAGAAAAATCGCCTCCTTTAACGCTCCGCCCATTCTCCTATCCGCGGGAAGGCGAAAAAGAATTAAACGTAAAACACACACGAGAGACTGCGGCGGCGAAAGGGCCGCGGCAAATTATCGTAAGCAGTTCGGAGAAAGAATGAAGAAGAAACGGCGTAGAAACTCGTAAGCTAAAAAAGAAACGACGTTCTCGCCGCGGCCGCTGCCACCGACCTAGGGCAGCAGCCTTGGCGACGGCTGGTCCGGCCGCAGAGGAGAGTCGCGCTCCGTTAGCCGTAAACGTGACATCTCCCCGAATGAGAACCGCGCACGTATGCTAAGAACTGCCGGCGGGGAAAGAAAAATAATGATAATAAAAAAAAACGCTGTCGCAAACGGAGGACGCATCAGGGGGACACAGCTAGTGTCTAGGGACGAGCTATAGAGCTTGAAAGACAACAATAAAAAGAGACAGAACGCAGTTGGAAAAGGAAGATGAATAACAGATCAGTGCTGCGCTCCGCTGCTGGAGAAACAAAGCTGAAAAAAAAAATTAACTGTTCTCACTGAAGCGACGAACAACAGCAGAGATAGCGTCTGTTTGTGGCAAGCGTTCTTGCGTGTGAAAAAAAAACGAGGTGTCGTAAAAAAAAGCAAAAAAGGTTGGACCTCGCATAAAGAAAGAGGTAAGAGGGTGAGGAGGGCAAGGAGCCGGTCTGCAGACCGAGACGAAGATAATGAAAGAAGGCGCCCTCATTTAGTAGATGGGGCACGAATTAAGCTCGAGCGCGGAGAAGAAGGCGCTACCGGAGTTCCTTCCCTTTTTTCCCCCTCTGTGGCATTATTCTTTAATGCAGAGAGAGCCCTTTGTGAGGAGAACGGGTGAAACATCAGGACAGTGTGTATAGTGGTGGTCAAGGCGCACTGGAAAGGACGTCAGCATTGCGGGTTTCGCACCGAGACTCGGTGGACATCTGGGAGAACGCGTTTTCACACACGAATCTTTATTTTATTTTATTTTATTTTATAAACCTCATAGTCAGCCGGAGGCGCTTTTTACGGCCTAAGGATGCATATACGGTGCGGCTTAATAAGTGATGTCCCTGTTATGTGCGACACTGGCATTGATCTTGTCTGTTGCAGTATAATGCAAGGCGAACCTTCTCAATAGTTGGCAATGAATTCAACCTCAATATCTTGCTTTCATGGTTAGCTCGTTGATTTGACACAACTGTTACCCTCTCTTGCGTCGCAGTTGATAGTGGGGGCAAAGCATATTGAAGCGTAGTGGAAGTTCGCATACATATATTCCACGACTACTTCCGGGGTTTTCCCAGAGCCTCATCGAGACAGTACTGCTTGTTTAATGGCAGTCGTACGGGCTTAATTTAGTCCACCGCCTTTTTCAACGTGTGCCTAGTGTACAACACGCAACAAAAACAAATCATAATACACACACGCAACCAACACACATGAAGCAAAGACAAAACAACAGACGCATGGCACTCAATGCAGGCCCACAAAGCAAACACAAAAACACACAAAAGACAAAAACAAACATCACACACAAAACACGCAAACAACACTCGCGAATACACGCAAACACACACTAAACACACGCAGTACTTTGCACTTGGCAAGCACCGGGCGCCCATTGCGGTGCTGCGCCTAAACGTAGTGACGCAAAACACTTGTCGTGGTCTTGTCCGGCTACAGCCTTTGTGAGACGACGCTTCCTAAGAAAGGTAGGCCTGCGATGGGACGTTGAAGGCGACTATCGCAAGTGGAGAGATGATAATCGCTTTATCGACAACTTTTGCCACTTTTCAAGTGAGGCTTCTCTACACTCCTTCCAACCTTTTCTGCCTTCCTCATTATGCCTAATGGCAAACATCTCGAATAAAAAAAAGCATCAGGCGCAAGCGCCCCAACTCTCATCACATCGCGTGCCCGGGTCAGAGGCCGCATGTTGATCATGCCGAAGCTACTAGGCGCGCTCGTTCACCTGCTAACGTCTTATTACCGCTCGCGGCAAAAAAAAAGTGGGGGGGGGGGGGGGGGGGAGAAAGAGAACGCCCGAGACGCGATGCTCAGTTTTTCATCTACTCTGACTGCCGAGCTCGTTTTGCGTGGTCCTACTCCACCCGGTGCTGCTGGTGGTGCACGGTGGTCCGCTCGCAATAATGTGGCGGGGTAGAGCTACCGGCCGCGAGCGTTAATAACGGTCCGCGCGGCTTCGCCTAATTTAATGAAGGCGAGCCGAGCGAGACCCCAAGAGCGTCGCAAGTTGGCCACGCCCTGACCACCGGATGACCCCGCCGGCCTCCCTTTCCTTCTCCTCTTCTGCGGGCTTCCCAGATGCGGCCAGGCTCTCAGGGTGGACGCCCCGGGTCCGCGCCCTGTAGCTTTTGCTTCTTCGTCGACGTCGTTGGCCGAGCGGCCTCTCCCGCGTTCGCTGATTGTCTGGGTGATGTCGTTGTCGCTGCCGTCGCTGGTTTTAGCGAAACTGAGGAGCAAAACAGTGGAGATTACGCGGTGGCGTTAGTGGGTTAATGCCCATATATGGGCAAATGTACATTCTCAATTTTACACTCACTTCCTTTCTTCTTTCACTCCCTCGTTTATCCCTTCCCTTACGGCGCGGTTCAGGTGTCCGCCGATATGTGAAACAGATACTGCGCCATTTCCTCCCCCAAAACCATTTATTGTTATTATTATTATTATTATTAATATCCCTGGAGGTACTCATGCCACTCCTGGGTCAGTGACGCAGCGGATAAGAGATGCGCCACTGCCCTGCAAAGGCTGGTGCTGCCACCGGTGGGGCTTGTGCGACACAGATTGCTGTTCGCGAGCAACCTCTCGCGGCCAATAATTAATTTATTTGCCACCTGCCACGGTGCCAGGTTTGCTCACTATGCGGTGGATAGGTTGCGAACTACCACGAATGGCAGGCTCTGATGGCGTCACAAGGTCACATGACCCAGGTGGCAGGTGGGCCGGCGAGGAATGCCGGATTTTCTGTGAAACGGAGACCTTAACGCTGCTGCGTTAAAACATCGAGCTACAAATAAGTTGCCTTGTACTTCTGCTAGAATGAAGCTCTGTAGCTTGAGTCAAATCTGCTATAGTTTTTATGCTTGTTTTCTTCAGTACGGAATCTACAAACACGCCCGTATCGCTGTCGCGTCGAAGAGAGCGAATCGCGAGTCCTCGCGGAGGAAGGCGGCTGACGCCAGTCTCTCCGTTAGGGACCCGCACACACACACACACATACGCGCGCGCGTGGGGCGTGGCCGGCAGGACGTGCGCAATCTTGGGATGGACACGGGGTCGTAAAAGAGCCGGGCTGGAGGAAAGACAGGGAGGGCGAAGGCGAGTGGTGACTACGAGACACGGCGGCGGCCCCGAAAGCAGTCGTGCGCGACGCACCGGCCACGACACACGGGCCACTCTCGGAACAAAGGGGGGAATAATGAAAGGAAAGGCTGCGCAGTCAAGGTGCTTTGGCAGCGCTGCCTGCCTGTAGGCCGAGGCTGGAAGGGACCGCTCCAAGCACGGCCTCGCTGAGGTCGAACGAAGGTCACCGAAAAATAGACGTGTATTACTTTGAGCCTGCCGCTGGTAATAATAATAATAATAATAATAATAATAATAATAATTGGATTTGGGGGAAAGGAAATGACGCAGTAACTCTCTCACATATCGTTGGACACCTGAACCGCGCCGTAAGGGAAGGGATGAAGGAGGGAGTGAAAGAAGAAAGGAAGAAAGAGGTGCCGTAGTGGAGGGCTCCGGAATAATTTCGACCACCTGGGGATCTTTAACGTGCACTGACATCGCACAGCACACGGGCGCCTTAGCGTTTTTCCTCCATAAAAACGCAGCCGCCGCGGTCGGGTTCAAACCCGGGAACTCCGGGTCAGTAGCCGACCGCCCTAACCACTGAGCCACCGCGGCGGGTGCACTGGTAACACCTCTCACCCCCCCCCACCCCCCCCGCATCTACTAATTACAGTCTAGCCGCCTTATAACAGTACGGTTTATAACGAAATAAAGGATATAACGAAGGAATGATAATTCTCCTTGTAAACTTGGTTAACACGGGCTATAACGAAGCTACGGCTTGGTTCTTCTCTAAAAATTCGTTCGTGCATATATGGTTTGGGAAGCACATTGCTGAACCCACTCTTTCCGAACAAGCAAATCCCATTTTAGAGCACAGCCCTCACGCGCCCGTGCACATGCTGAGCCGCGTCGCTGTCGTCAGTGAAACCGAGCCAATCCATTAATAAATTAAAATAAGCATTGTCGAACTAGGATTCGAAACCGCGGCGCCGCGAACAGATCAGCTTCGCTGGCCACCGCACGAGAGCCCTGTGCTATCGCCGCTCCCGATCAAGCCTCGTGTTAAACTGCAACGCACTCTCGCGCTGTGCTTCGCACATTGCCGCCTTCTTCAACTAATACTGCTATCGAAGTAATATCGTCGCCAGAGACGCCGACGACCCAGCAAAGAAAAACAAAGAGCCTACAGAGACTGAAACACCGCAAAGAGCTGAGCTCAAATTTTGCATTAGGCAGAATCGTAATCGTCCTAAAAAATTGTTTAACGTAGTATTTTACCGGGCACTGCGTTCAACTTGACATCCAGCTCCTTATATAGCACGTGAAAGGGAAAGGGCTGAGATCGAATTCACAAATCAAGGCTCTAGCTTCGAGCCTTGAATTAAACGCGCAACCTATAGGTAAGTGAAAAAAAGACAAGTAAACGAAAAAGAGTAAAAAAAATCAGCTCCTAGTACACAGAAGAATTGCACATGTTATACAGACTCGCGCAAGGCCGGACCCATCACGTCTTCGCCGTAATGGTATGGAAATAACGCGTGCAGGTCGGTGAATAATAATAATTGGTTTTGGGGGAAAGGAAATGGCGCAGTATCTGTCTCATATATCGTTGGACACCTGAACCGCGCCAGATTCCTTTTCTGTCATCAGGGCGCAGGGCGAGGGTCATAAGAGGCGCTTGTCGAACAAGCCCGGACAAAGCGAAAAAGGCTGGTACCGTCGTTTCAACTTGGAGACACAAAGTAAAGTACAAAGAGCGGAATAAGAAGGGGAAAGGAGGAAAAGAGGGAGAGGGAGTGGCGCTTCGGGAGCATCATTGGCGGTCTACACGAGGCGATGTCTCAATCTGCCCAGATTTTCCGGGCCAGAGCGGCCTGCTCGAACGAAGGACAGAGCAGTCACCGTGTCACGCTAGCGTAATGGGACTGTCTCACGACTCTCTCGCCCCCCCCTCCTCCCCCCGCCCTTGTCCCTAAGTATCACGCTGCTGTCGGGCGGGGCACACATGGGCCTGTTCCTTATTTATATCCGCGTGCAATTGGGACGTGAGCACGCTTCGCTCGATGTTGCTGGGACATCTACGGGTCTTGCTATATGCGTGGAATTATGACAGCCATATGTCATCCCGTGGTGTCAGTAAGCAATAAATTGTAAAGCGCCCGGGAAGGGCGTATATGGAAAGCTGGTTTCTGGAGGGCATGTTATGTGTCTAAATTGTGCTCGTCGGCTGAAGGGGATCGAAGCGTCAATACATTATTCTCTTTCACTCATTCCATTCATGGGTGCATTCTTTCACTCTCCAGCCTGCCTAGTGTCCCACTCCCCTTCTGTCCTTACTACGTCTCGGGAAGAACCTAAGGAACGAAGCACTTTCCTAGTAACAATGGATAGTAGCGCTGCCATTTGTGCGATGACTAATACTTTTTCATGTACAATGCGCTCAACTGGTAGCAAGTCATTCATGAGCGACTTCGAACTGGGCCTTGTTCCAGGCGCTCGCAAATTTTACACGCCATTTATGTTCTTTTTTCCCACACATAATATGGGTTTTCAAAAGCGGCCTTGATCAGACCATGCGGTTGAATTAAGACATTCCCATCTATGTTCTGTCCTTATCGCCGCTCGTCAAAGCACACGTAGCCTCCTGTAATTCTCCAGCTCACAGCTACCACCCACACAAGCTGAAGGCAGTTAACCGGAAAGTTGAGCTAATTTTTACATCTTGAAAACAAAAAAAAATTTGGGTTGAGGCTTAGCCAAAGTGTTAAGCCTGGATATCTCAAAACGAAAAGCGTTTAGCAAGGTGTGCCTCTGTGATTCTGGTGTTTCATCCGCTTGCCTAGCCTTGCACACTTTTCATATCTTCACTGCTTTTGAACCAACTCCCATGCTACCATTTCTGGGTCTTCTCCTTCCATGGCGAAAGGTCAGACGACGGAGGCAGCGCGCGGTGGCTACGACGGCTGCGGCAGCAGCGACCACCTGCGCTCCGCGTGACGTCACTCGGTTTCGCGCATGCGCAGCTGTGGCAAATCTGTAGTGTGGCTCACGCGAAGCCCGGTGTTGACGAGCCTAGTGAAGCTTTTCGCTTCAAAACAGCGCTGCGACATGGGTACGAAGAAGGAAGGACAAGCGCTACTGCCAATTCAAAGGTTATTACAAGAGGCATGGATAAAATATGCTCTCAGTATACAACCAGTAGAGCATGAGACACGTGCGTGAGCACTCCTTCTGTGCTTATTCATGACTAAAATGTATTCGCATTCTCTTCAGTAACGCATTATGTATCTTTTTAGGGAAGGGCATGCACTCCTGGTTTTAGATTGAGAGTTATATTTGTCCACACCTCTTCCAATAGCCTTTCGTTTGTTAGTAGCCCGTGTCCTTCCGTCTTCGTCCCCTGTCGCAGCGTTATCTTTGTGTTCAAAGGTGATGATTCAGGCTGGCTATCTTCCTTCGTTTGAAAGTAATTTATCCGTCTATATGTTTAATTTTCACTATTTTTAAATACGTTTCCACGCAAGCAATTTTAGAGACGAAGTACACAGGTTTCTCCGCACCTCTCAAGTATTGCGTTGTATTGCGTATTTTGTTGTAAGCGGTCATTTTTTTTTTTTGCTGGGGTTCTGTGATGAAGAAAACCTAAACCTTCATTATATGATTGGTTTGGTTTAGGGAGGTTTAACGTCTCAAAGCGACTCAGGCTATGAGAGACGCCGTAGTGAAGGGCTCCAGAAATTTCAACCACCTGGGGTTCTTTAACGTGCACTGACATTGCACAGTACACGGGCCTCTAGAATTTCGCCTTCATAGAAATTCCGCCGCCGCGGCCGGGATCGAACCCATCCATGACTAAAATAATGTATCCACATTCTCATCAGTAATGCATTATGTATCTTTTGAAGGAAGCTCATGCGCTCCTGGTTTTAGATTGAGTGTTATATTTGTCCATACATCTTCCAACAGCCTTTCATTTGTTAGTAGCGCTACTGCTACGGGTGACAACGTGCAGATTGGAACACATTAGCACCCGCGCTCCAAATATGGAGCCCCAAGTATACTCAAACCCACTCCCCCTCAGCTTTCGCCCAACCACAACACCACACGACTGTCAGGCCAGCCGAAGAGTGTACCAGTATACACAAGTATGGATTCGTACAAAAACCCAATCTTCTTGAGAGACATCCCGTCCGCAACTGACTGCGGCCCGCTTTCTTGTGGCAATGGGCGATGAATAATTCATGACGCCAGCTCGATCTGCGCCTCTCCGGCGGACCAACGTCGCTGCCCGACACGTCCCAAGGTTCTTTTCGTATTCCCTCTCCCTTTTTCTCTTTTATCCTCCGAGGTAAATTGAGGTCGCGCGCAATTTTCCAGCTCGTATATATGGAGACTGCCTGCTCCGACCGAGCGTCGTAATGGACGTACCGCCCCTTCCCACGCGGCGCTTTCAGCGACAACTTCAGCGCCGCGATCGGTTTGACCTCGGCCGATTGAAAACGCGGAGCACGTTTCAGACAAACTGACCCCACTCTCCTCTCTGTTTTGTGAGTGGGCCGTCAATTTTCATCGCAACCTGGCTTTTCATTAGGATATTAGGCGGCGTCACACTAAGGCAGTAGTTTCTACACTGCTGATTGATTCGAATCGTGGGCGGAACCTCGAAATTTTGGACGGGAAAAAAAATGCAGATACACTTGCGAAACGCCCGGCGCAGTTACTGCAGAAATGTTTTTCCCCCCAATAGCTTGTAGGAGCCCGTATTACGAAGAGCCTGTCTTATTCTGCTTCGTGTGTTATTTCCTCTTTTGTATCTTCTCCCTATTTTTTCTAGCTCACCATGACTAACATGAATAACCTCTTCTCTTACCTACGTGAACATGCATGAAGTGTGCTGTTTTAAAGATGTGGGGCTATTTATGGTTGTTCAGGTGAACTTTGACCTGCATTGTTATCTAGGTCAACTCTTTAGTGCAGGAGCAACCATGTTGCCATCAAGTTCGGACGGGAAAGAGGGTGAAATTTTGGGGCGCAAACTCTACAATGCATTTTTGGCTTTTAAGAAATGACATGTTTCAATCAATCAAACAAATACTAAATCAAGCAGTTAATCGGTAAATCAATCATTCAATCAAAAAATAAACAAGAAAAAACTCACCGTTGTTATTCGGACCCCGTTTATTCTAGTCCAACAAAGTCACCTTCACCTCATGTGAAACGCCCTCAAGCATTGCGTTTAGTCCTTTAGCTGTCTCATTGATGTCTAAATTCTTTGATCAGTAAGCTGTATCTCCTGCCAGCGTCCTGCATTCCGAACACGTTTTCCGACATAACGAACACAAGCAGCTGACTTTCCAGTTAACAAAAATTATTTTTCGTTTCGTTTGTGGAATTCAAAGTTCAGACATGGTTTTCCGTCGGATTCCCTTTGTTAATTCGGAGATGGCTTGCCCGCCGGCGAGCTAAAAGAAAAAAAAATGGCAGTGGCTTAACTTGGCTAACCCTGGAATTCAGCGAAAAGCAAGCACGTTTGCTAAGCGTCTGAGGCTTGTCCATGGCAGCTCCGCTAGACGCTCGCGACAGCCATTCTATATATATATATATATATATATATATATATATATATATATATATATATATATATATATATATATATATATATATATATATATATATATATATATATATATATATATATATATATATATATATATATATATATATATATATATATATATATATATATATATATAGACACGCCCACGTGGCTATGACGTGTATCACATGGTCTTACGACACTCCCATCGGATGTCACCACATGGCTTCACATCACCCCATCGGATGTTCTTAAGGTCAAAGGGGAAATGTCAACCCAAAGGTCAACCAGTGTCAAAGGTCAAAGGTTAGCTAAAGGTCATTCGTCAACGTCAGGGGTCAAGGGTTTGACAGCATAACTGTACCACATATGGTCATACACGGCTAGCGTAGTTGGGCTGAAGGTCGTTCAAGGTCATTGTCTGGCCTACGCGACGACTGCTTTACCCAGCGTAGTGAAGCTTCCCGCTTCAATAAAAAATCTGACAGGGACACCTAATTCTATTATGTGTTGGCAATGCAATGGCATTTGAAGCTGTTACTGCTTTTAGATGAAGTAACGGCACTTCCGGTTTGGTGACGCCTTTCCCTCCAAACCAATGAAAATGCTCTTGTTTGGTGACGTAACTTCGCTCAAGCTACTCGACGAATTTAATGAAAGACGGAGCATTTGGCGCAATGGGGGTTCTAATGCTACACACTAAAACATAGTGCATTACCTTTTTCCTCCATCTCCTCAGTACAGCGGTGCATAGAGAGATGAGCAGAGCACGGTTAATAGAAACGGAAATTGCCTGTCTTGAAATGAGGCTCGCAACGTTTTCCCACTCGCATGAATGTCGGTGAGAACAAAACTCCCCGTGCGACAGCAAACCTCAAATTTCGCGAGGGGATCCTAGTGTCGGTTCGAACCGGACGAATAGTAAGCAAAACTTTCGGAAGTACGCGACGTTCTATCTTCGCAAAACTCTTTTCCTTGTTTTCGTTCAAGTAGTAAGCCCCAACTTCCCTTTCCTTTCTCTTCCTTCACCCAAAGCAACAGCTGCTTAAATTCACGCTTAACCTTTTTGCGTTTCTTCCAGAGAGTTTTGTCATCCACGCTGGCAGCGTTGTTACGAGAACTGGGAAATAATATCATTGATCCCCCAAGCATTGCGGTGCTGCCGAACGGATCAAAGCAACGTCGTCGTCACCTTACTTTCGACGCCTCGCGAATAGAGTAAGAGGAGAAAGATGAGAAGTTCATTAATGAATTTTCATTTTGGGCTGGAAAACAAATCCACGGCCGGAGGAAGATGAAACAAAGAATCCTCTTTCATTTCCTCCCCATCCCCCTATCCGAACTAACCAGTGCTTCTCCCCATACACTTCGTTGCTTCCTGTGCATTTTGAGGAACAAACAAAAGAGCGACGCCACGACCCGCCTTCCGAAGCACCTGACGAAAACTCTTTCCTCGGTAGCAGCGAGAAGCGTGTCTGTTGTCTCGGGGATTAAAACGGCGTTCGGGCGATTTTTCTCCAAGAACGAGGCAGGCGCGCGCAGCGGAAGAGACAAGAAAGAAGATCAGTAGCGGGACAAGTTTCGGGGAATTTTTTTTTTACTTGTTCGGAGGAAATGCGAGCTAACGAATGCTGGAGCACTTTCTAGCGTCGATGATTTTGCGTTTTTTTTCTTGTTTCGTTGTCTTTCTTAATTCTTTCCTTATAGAAACACGTTTTAATCCTAACCTGGTAGCGAACCGAATCGGCTGCGAGCAGGAGGAGGTGGAAAGGATGGTGAGGAGGGAAGGATGCTAACGTTGTCGCCCGGCGAGGAGGCAGCACGTTCGAAGTGAGAACGGCTCCCAGGTTTTAGCACTCTTGTAGGGAACCGACGAAGTGTGATGCTTGTAATCGTGCAGTAATTTCGTACTCGAGGATAAGTAATAGAACAGAAAAATAACTGCGATAAATTAATTGTCCCTCCGGTTATTCGTCGAAGAAAGTGCTGAAATTAAAATTTTAAGCGGCTGTGCAGTGTTGCTGTCATAAATTTTCGAGGACCTTGCGCAAATTACTAAAAAAAAATAAATGACACTTTTGTGCGTAAAAAAAAGTCTCCTCCACAATCAGGCTATAATCGATCTGCAACGTCTGTCGAGAAGAAGCAGTTTTCGATTAATGACAGCAGGCGTTCAATCTGTAAAGAAGTACTGAACATCCCAATATGGCCTCCGTGGTGTTCATTTGAGTGGTTCCTGAAATGTAACTAAACTGAAAGAAATATATATAATTGAAGCATTTAAAACGTGAGACTCACCTAACTTATCTTCCTAGACCAGGAATAAGATCTCAAATAGTCTCAAAGCACGCTTGTGACTATGTGAGTGGCTATTTATGAATAAAGTAACAATGCAAGGAAACGATGTTGCTAGCCGCGGCATCTGCCATCGAAGTTACTAATCCATCCTTTCTGTACCAGAACAAAACAAAACGCAAAAGGAATAAAATAAAACAGGTATGTGAACAAATCACAATAGAGGCAATGTCAGGGCTCGCAAGACACTAAACCCTCTACTTAGCGATGTTGCCGCATCGCACCCTGGAATCTGCCCGGCACCAGCAGATGGCGTCTGTCGTTTGCTTTTCTTTTTGCCTACAGGCCCCACGCGATGCAGAAATAACGCTAGCCTTGTGGCTTCCACGTCACAATCCTACTAGTCACCACATTTAATGCAGTAAATATGCCTCCTTAAAAACTGGTTCGCATTATAGTATCACGGCCTTTATCGACGCGGCTAAAATACCGCGCTTATGATGGATTCTTCCCCAAATCCTGTCGTACCGGTCCCGATCGCCTAAGTGCTGGCAGATTACGCACCGTTATTGCACACAAAACGCTTTGCTTACGCTCTACTGGGGGTGCATTATTCGGTTACGCCACCACCGTTTGATGCAATGCATGTTCTAACAGGACGCAATGCTTCCAGACTGAAATACCCGACGTGGTCGAAATGATCTTGTGTTCTTTTAGGCTTGTAAAGTGATTGTGTAGTTGATCTGAACGTTGTCGAACGAGAGCAGGCAAATTATTCGTGGAGATGGACAGGGTAGTATAACAGTCGGAGATGTGACAAATGGGGATAATGGTTCCGGGAAAAGCAGGGTTATAGGCGTTACATGTATTGGTAAGGTGACAAAACAGGCACTAGCCCTGTCCAAAAAAAATGTTCCCTAATTTTATGTCCATCCATCTGTCCGTCCCTCTGTTCACATATCTATCTTATCTACATACACACGTAACTGTCTGTCTATCCATCTTTCAAACCGTGAAGCGATTGCAGACCTTCCTTCCCAGCAGTCACGCCAAGACCGGTCTTCCAGCCCGGCACTTGAGGCCCAATACGGGTTGACTTTTGGATCACATCAAAAACTTTCGCTCTTGAACGGTACGTCCTTTCGCCCAGTTTTAATAGACTAGCCATTGACTGACTGGCGCAAGGAGATCGACCCGATCACGAATCGATCCCATGTGCGAACACCTTTGCGAACACTCCGCTCCGGAACCGTTCGGCAAGAAGCCTCGCTGGCCACGTGCTGCGCCGCTCCACATGACAAACACGGGGATATTGTGCCATATGTTTCCTGTGCGCGCAGCCATAACACGCACACCCGGCAGCCAAGCACGCCCTGTGTTTGCTTTCCCCGCCGGTCGCCGTTCCTTAATCTGGCCCGTTATCTTCAAGTATCGCAGAGGGGGCCGAGCGACGCGCCACGAGGCGAGCCAGGCGTGTCGCAAGGCAGCGCCGTCCGCCTCTCGAGATGCGAGCTGTGCCGCGATAGCGCGCAGGAGAATTAAGAGAGGCCGTAGAAGCGCCATCTGTCGCCTGGAGAGGCAACGCACGCGTCGAACGGAAAACATCGGCCGGACGCCGAACGCCAGGCGGAGAGTCTGGGCGTCCTATTGAAAAATGAACGGGGCTCTTCGAGGCCTTATCGGACGCGGACGAGGCGGCATTATTGCGGTTGGCTGGGAGAAAACGACAGCTTAGGCGGCAAGCATAGAAACACACTCGGTTTCTCTAAGTGCAACTCCTAGGAAATGGCATCTGTTGTGTTCTTTGCATACCTGTTTTACGCCTCGTTTTGTATTTCTTTATCTACGCACCTTGGTTTACGTGTAATGTGGTGTTGAGTTTCTTGAACACCTATTTCTGTACGTTCACTGCTGAGGTGTTTGGCTTTCGGTACGGTAAATTACAGCTGTGACCTAACTTCGGGCCGTGTTATAAATGCGTGACAATGAGCAGAGTGAACGGGTAGCCTCGATAGCGTCTCCTTTGTGTTTTCTTGAACGCAAGCTACCAAACGTGTCATTTTACAGGCTACGTAGCACGGGAACTGTAGGTAAAGGATACCTTAAATGGTTTGGTTTGGTTTATAGGGGTTTAACGTCCCCAAGCGACTCAGGTTATGGGGACGCCACAGTGAAGGGCTCCGGAAATTTCGACAACCATGGGTTCTTTAACGTGCACTGATATCTTACAGTACACGGGCATTTATAATTTCGCCTCCATCGAAATTAGACCACCACAGCCGGGATCGGACCCGCGTCTTTCGTGTCAGCAGCCGAGCGCCATTACCACTGAGTCACCGTGGCGGGATATACCTTAAATGCTTCATTTTTGAAACCCCGCTACATGTAAGAAAGACGGAATGGAAAAAAAAGTGCCGGATAGGAGAGCGCACTGTAAATCATATCAATGATGGAATACTCACCTGCCATTGATTTAGCTAACCCTGTGTAGTACGCCTCTCCGAGCGCCACCTATTTTGACCTTCATTACTCTATTCACTCCAGTCCGATCGTTCGAGGTTCTCTTCGATCAGCGTGCTCATACAGTCATGCACAGTTAGACGCAGATTAGATAACTGCTGCTCAAAAGCAGCATGTACTCGTTTATGAATGGGACTCCTTCCATACTGTTTTGCGATTAGCACCGAAAGGTTGCACCATCATCTCGGTATTGGAGTGTAATCTCTAGTCTGCGATGCTGAAGAACTGCATGGAATTTATCCTGATTGCGTTACTGGTAACTTTTATGAACGTCACTGAACACAGTACAATTTCGTACAGCCTCCCGGCCTCTGGCTGCAGCCAATTAGTTGCTTCGATACCGGCGCCGAACAAGCAACTATAGCCATGTATTACTACCAAGGTACAGTACAGAGGCAGCGCAGAGAAGCAACCTATCTCAGCATCATCCTTCGTGTACTTTCTCTTGTGACATGTTCTTCGGCACGCAATTATAGTCGAAATGAACATATCTGCGTTGCTGTTCACAAATGCACAGAACAAAATGTAAAATCTATCTCTCTGAGCGATCTCTGCGAGTTCAGAAACCATCTCTCACGTAAGAGATGTTTCGTGAACGCGTTCTCAAATATTCGAAGCATTTGCGTGCTCAACATCGGTTCCTGCCTGGCTTGTTTCTTTAGAGTTTCCATCTTTGAGTCTGCAGTGCGTTTGTGGCTATATTTTGTAACAATTCTTTCTTCATTATTTCGCTATTTTCCTATCACCAGGCACTGCCTTTGATTCCGATAACGACGACCTGCGTTGATTGCTAATCATGTAGTGAAACCTTCGACAGGCAATGGCGATCGTTGGTATAGTGGCACAAATGATTTGGGAAGGAAATGGTTACGAAAAGGCACTGCATCTGACTTAAATTGGGGTTTACCGCATTCGTTAGTGACAGTAAAATGAAACACTAACTGCGACGTAGTTTTGAAAAAAGTACATTATATGCTGGTTATCACACTTTCAAAACTGACATTTCTATACATTCGTGCGCATGAAATTTTACCCACTCGCTATGTGAGCTTGGAGTGCAGCATCATTAATATAGTGATAATAAATTAGCTACGTTCTCGCTCATGTTTTTTTTTTTTTTGAGACAGGCTTCGTAACGGATGTTTCGTTTCATCGCTACTTCTTCCTCTGCGTCTGTGGGCCTCGCTGTAGGAGTCATGGGCAAAAAATATGGAGGTGACAGCGAAATGTCGCCTGTTATCGATCCCAGACGAGGAAAAAAAAGAGTAGCGAAGGGGGAGCGCGAAGGGGGGGGGGGGGGGGGGCGCTTTGCGGGCTCGCTGTCTGCGGAGCCCGGGCCCGCTGAGAGGCGCTGCTGCTGCGGCTGCGGCGAGGAGGCATCGATCTCTCGGTCTCGCCCACGCGGCGTCTTCACGGCGCAGTCTCAAACCTCTCACCGAGGAGGCTAAGAAGAGCGCCTGGGACCGCCCTTCGGGAGCAACGCACCTTAGCCAATGGCGAGCGCCGGCCCTTCGCCTCCGCGCGTCCCATTGGCTGGCGCACGTCTTGAGGCCCGGGGCGGCCTCCTTCGGCGATTGGACAAGCTCCTTAATCCGGGTCGCGCCCAGTCTCGAAGATGTCTTCCAATCTCCACGGGCCCCATCCCCCGCTGCGGTTCCGCCAAGGCTCACCAATGGGACGGCGCCAAGAAACGTCTCAGCTCCGCCCCTTCTTCGTGTTACGGCAAGAAGCGAATGAAATGATAGAGGTCCTGGCACTGCTTCTTGTATTTTTGTGGAAATGGCGAGAAAAAATGGATATGACTCGCAATAACGAGAAAGCGAAACGACTCAGCATGTTTGGTAAGGACAAGCACTGTTGGAGCCTGATGTACATGCAGTGCCTGGAATCGCGCGTGAATCGCGCGAATGGTAAATTTTTTTTCTTTCTCTGTTTTTTTTTTTCGTTTCAGCACCGGTATAGAGCCTTTATGACGGCCAAAGGCGTCAGCTAGATTCCGAACTATTTAAACCGTTCGTACCACCGAAACCGTGATGAAAAGAAGAAAAACAGCAATATCTAGTCGTTGCAAGCATATCTTCACAATATTAGACTTCTTTATTTCTTCTGCAAATGTAGTCACGGTGTTGTGATTTCCAGTAAAACAATATTGGCCACATTTAACGAATCGGTAAAGACGCTGTGCAGAAAAAGGCATTTTGGACATCTTACGTACGTTTCTGACCGCAGGTCCGGGTTCGGCCAGAGCAACGGGTTACCTACGGGCTAGCTATGATCTCTGAAGATCCCAGAGCAGTTCGCGCAAGTGCCTCGATGCCAACCTCATCGCTCCACTTTCTTCACGAATTAGGAGGGCCGATAACAGAGTTTAACGAAAGTAAACCTCCGGGAAGCTAACCGTAACAACCATTATTAAAGAAAGCAACAGCATGAGTTGTTTCGTGACACTGAAAAATAGTTCATAAACTGTTTTAGCACAGTATTATCCGCAGTGTGACCATTGTGCCGAGACAGCAGCGCATCTGGAGCCGGCGCCTCAAAGCAGCTGATTGTTGTGACGGACATCGTAATGTTCCCAGTGACACACCACTTCTGCAGTCCCGCACTTGGGGTCTCTCAATAAATGTTCTACTCTTAATGTTGAATGACAGCTGCCTTCACGAACTGCCTGTGTTCGCCGAAGCTTGCTTTGCCTCAAGAACGTGTTTGTTGCAGTGAAGCCAGCCTCTTGTACAAAGTTCGGCGGTTGGTTGGTTCTGGTTGATTTTAGCTGCTGCGACACACTACTTTTTTAACGCCAAAGCTGCCCTTCACCTAAGAGGCATGTCACAGCAGTGGATGTCACACTAATGAAACACACTGTAAAAGTTACCCCAGTGATGTAATAAACTGAGTTGTGTTAAACCTCCCGAAGAGGTTGGTGTTCGTCGTGCATGTCTCTGTTCTCGGCAGAGCGTGCTTGCTTTGCCGCAAGTATTGTCGTGCTGCGGCGAAGCCGACGTTTCGAAATAGAAGTTCTGCGGGTGTTTTTTTTTTCTTTCCGACTTTTCGCTTCGCTTTCACCGACCGTTGCTAAATGCAGAATGATAAAAATACTTTTGTGTTGTACCACTCCGACACCTGGACTATGGGCACTCGATAGTTGGGCGCACCGGCTTGACATCGACTACCTGGGCAGGAGCTCCTTAACGCACTCTGAAATCTCAGTACGCTTGTGCTTTTTTTTTTTCAAGTGGCCTCCATCGAAAAGCTCAGGAGCAGAACGTTATTGACGTTAAGCCATCATGGCGCCTGCTCCTTGTGTGCCGATAAAAAAATGGTATCGTTAGATCGCCACCGTCAATACAAAAATAGATTTCTGCTCAATGAAATGACAGGATGTCGAACCAGCGATTGCAAAATCAGTAACGCACCCTCCAAGGTGTCGTCTGCAGAAGGGACAGAACACTTGACGCGGCAGTGTCAGGTGCACTTTGCAGTCAAGCACAAGTTGCGCTTAATTTTTATTCCCTGGAATACAGAGAACGTACCGGGATGCACCTTTTAAGCGAGCGTTGCACCTTGTAATACAACGCCCCCTCATGGTTCAGTTGGAATTATGGTACAAAGTACAATGCACTCTTCAAAGTGGCACTACACAATCACGTCCTTGGCCTGTCAAGGCATGCATTTATTTATTACTTTATTTAATACATGCTGTTGTCCTCACTTTGAGGCAATAAAAGGATTAAGTTAACTTGAGATTGAAGCAGCACAGAAAAAAAAATAAACACCAGAGAAGCAGATTTTTCCTTGTTCACTAAGAATCATGGTTGATCGCGCATACTGACTATGTTGTCGTTAAGAATTTTCAAAGTATCTTGTCAAATGCGACACATATGTTTCAGGTGACATCTGGCACCCGATTTCATAAGGAAACGAATTCGACTTTCGGATCAAATGAGAAAAAAAAAAAGAAAACTTCATCAAATCACAATGTAGTCCGTATTTTGTTAGAAGTGTTACATGTTTCGTTCTTGTGACGCGGGCATTTGGCTCAAGCAGGTATCTGGTCTAATCAAGTTTTGTGAGGTCATTCATATAAATTGAAGCAATGCTACGGTGCTTTTATATGTTATCCCGCCCACATGAGAGACGCGCTGCAAAGACGGGCCGTCATGATCCGAGCTCTCTTGCCAGTGCGCCTTCGGAGAGCCGGTTTGAGCCGGTCCACTGCGACGCGGTGGCGAGGGGCCGGCGGCGACGAAGGCGCGGGCCTCCTAGACGTTCCCATGGCAACGAGCCTTGCCTTGTTTTTCATCGCCACGCTCGAAGCATTCCGTTGGAGGAAATTGCGCGACCGACCCGGGCCGCTGCTGCAAGGCCTTCGCCGACTCGCCGCGCGCATCGAAGAGAGAGAGAGAGAGTGAGAGAGAAAGAAAAAATAAATGAACAGCTCTCTCCGGGCGCGCCAGAGAAGGAGATTTCGAAATAATCAAGATCGCGACAGTGCTATGCTCGCCTTCCTCATTCTCTCCTCAACAGACTTCGCTTGCAGAGAGTTACCTGTACGGAGACACTGCAGTGTAGGAAAAAACCCGTGAACTCGGATTTAAAAAAGAAAATGGCGTGCAAAGACCGTATTTTTGTACAGTCGCACTGAATGCGACGCGTCATTTTCGATTTGAAATTAACGCGTCTTGGCAAGAAGCACTAAACACCAGAAAATTCCGAACGGAAGTCATGCTTTCGCTATCCAACTTGATTCTGGATTGTGAATGCCGCTCGTGCGTTGCATGTCGTGTTGAACATTGCTGTAGTACATGAATAGTAGACGATTTGAGGTTGATCAATCGCCCTCACGTCTGAAAATTTGAAAAGAGTAGTCCATGGTGGCTGATAAGAAACACTTCAGTCGTTTTGCGACTATTCGCGCGACGTTACAGGCGCCTTTCAGATAGGCGTATTACGGTTTTTCTATTACATTCGATTAGTTTTGTTCGCAGAATTATCTGCGAAAGATTAAAGCAAAGACCCACTGGAAGGCAAGTTCCCGGTGTTATTGCTTACGAAGATGACCATGAAAAAAAAAACAATACTGAAATGTCGCTAATCTTGAATTTCATAGCGTCAAAGAAAGATGGAAACCCTACGTCAACAAATCTAAGCCGAATACAAAAAATAATGGCGCATAGTTTAATCAGGGAACCCCGGCCCACTCCGTCAATGAGCACTACGAAAGATTTTTCACACTGCTTTTCGAACTATTTTTTTAAATTTAGGTTCTTCGTGGACATACTGGACGCGTCATCCGATTTAGCTTCGGCGTAAACTTAGATGTATGGGCGACTTAAGAGTCACCCTTTCATTTTCGTTATTGCTTTCATTTCAACAAACCAGGCAGAGAAGGCAGCGAAGCACGGTTCTCTGTTGGTATGGTCAAATATTAAAGCCAAAAGACGCGTGTGCAAGTTGACTTGAACAAAAGAGGACCCCCAGTGATCATGGCCGCTCTATAAGAATGGAGTGGAGAGCATATGGCAGGTTCTCTCAGATCATGAATGGCAGTTCACCAATATCCCGATCAAGAGAAAAGTGTACAACAGCTGTACCTTACCGGTACTCACCTACGGGGAAGAAACGTGGAGCTTAACGAAAAGGGTTGAGCTTAGCTTAAGAGCAGCGGAGCGAGCTATGGAAAGAAACATTATTGGTGTAATGTTAAGAGACCAGAAGCGGACAGAGTGGGTGAGGGAACAAACGCGGGTTAGTGACATCCTAGTCGAGATCAAGAGGAGGAAATGGGCTTGGGCAGGGCGTGTAATGTGAAGGCGCGATAACCGCTGGTCCTTAAGGGTGACGGAGTGGGTTCCAAGAGAAAGTAAGCGTAGCAGGGGGTGGCTGAAGGTTAGGTGGGCGGATGAGATTAGGAAGTTCGCAGGCATAGTGCGGCGCAGCTGGCAAAGTACAGGGTTAATTGGAAAGACATGGGAGAGGCCTTTGCCCTGCAGTGGGTGTAGTCAGGCCGATGATGATGATGATGATGATGATGAGATGTAGCCGGCAAACGAAGAAGCTAGCGGGAAATGCGTGCACTAAAACTCAATAGCCACTTTATAAATGTAAAACTAAAACAAACCTAATTATGGGATAACTTGTCGTGAATTATAAATTACGGGAACATAAATTACAGCCACAGCTGTGTGCCCTATTGTATTTCTGCGTATACTGCCTGTGATTGTGTTTCTGTGACTAATGGGTTGTGAGCTGAGTTGAGTTGTTGTTAGTTACGGTTGGGGTTAGCGTTGCAACCATTCTTCCTGCAATTGCAACACCGTAGCGACAATTAAATATTGATTACAAGGGTTTTGGCACAGATCTGTGAACTAGCACAACTACACCTTCAGGCACATAATGCTGCTGTTACCATTTTGTGACCAGAATCTTCCCGTGTGGCGTGTTTTCTCTGTGTCTTACTAATATTTGGTTTTCCCGTCTTATTCCAAGAGTTTCGCTTGCAGTCACGTAAGCGAACAACCCGGCAAGGTGTTTTTTTTACATAGATATGCAAGGAGAGGTCGATGCGCTCCTGTTCACTCAGGAGAACAAATCTCGCCAGAACTGAGGAACATAAAGCACTACAAAATACAGCTACAGCTCGCAATACACATCATAGAGAGCCCAGTGCACACGGTCGAGAAGGTAACCTTAGATGTAAAACAAACACTAGGCAATGAGCGATCAGGAAGGAAGTAAAAAAAAAACTACAAAATAGAAAAAATTTACAATGAACACTAAGCAAGAACATGAGGATAAAAAATAAGGTCATAACCACAGACGCATGAAAGTAATACGCAAAATTTGTTGCCAGACAACTAATTACAGCCATGAACTAGTAATGCAAGCACAGTAACGCGAACACAGCAAAGCATGAGTGGAGTGATTCAGGTAGTGAACCTAGCATTGAGTAACTCCCAAGCATGCCCCTGTCCCGGAGGAAAGCTAGTTTTAATTTCTCCAGCCAACATTAGTGCTACATAGCGCGGTGCCTGCCGTGGCGGCGGCCGTCTAACCGCCCCCCCCCCCCCCCCGCCATTTTTTTTTTACCCAGCTGCGAGCGACACAGCAGCAGCAGTGGCGAAGGCTCCCTCCCGGGCACGGCACCTCTTCCTTCTCGCAGAACCGCAAGCGTGACCTACTTCCGGGCCTCGAGGAATATCGATCAGCCGCACAAGCAACGCTTCAGCGCCGCAGCCCCTCCTCCTCCTTGCGGCAGCCTTACGGTAAAGAAGGAAAAATAAGAAGTAAAGAAACAAACAGGCAGGAGCGGGGACGGTGGCAGCGCCGCGCCGCGGCCAAGTGAAGAGTGCGCCATATAGACCCCCCCTCTCTTTTCCTGTATGAACCGCGAGCTTCGGCCTTCTGCTCTTCCCGTTGAGTTTTTTTTTCTATTTTTTTTTTCAATCGTTGCAGAAGACATGAAGCGGCTTGTTGCCGCATTTATCGGCCCGGTCCTCCTCCCCAATACCAATCACCACGATCGCTGCCCCTGGTCATGTCTTATTGAGGTGTTTGCAACCTGCACTGTGACCGCAACCCAAGGTGGTTCTAATCGTTAATATTAGCGAATCAAAGAAATCGGAAGCAGATAGCGGTTCCCTCAATATGTTTAGCGGTCTTTTGCTGTTGATTCTGTGTGTGTGTGCGTGTGTGTGTGTGTGTGTGTGTGTGTGTGTGTGTGCGTGTGTGTGTGTGTGTGTGTGTGTGTGTGTGTGTGTGTGTGTGTGTGTGTGTGTGTGTGTGTGTGTGTGTGTGTGTGTGTGTGTGTGTGTGTGTGTGTGTGTGTGTGTGTGTGTGTGTGTGTGTGTGTGTGTGTGTGTGTGTGTGTGTGTGTGTGTGTGTGTGTGTGTGTGTGTGTGTGTGTGTGTGTGTGTGCGTGCGTGCGCGCGCGCGCGCGCGCAGCTGCGCTAGCCACATTTCAGCAGAGGTGCAACGCAAAAGATGGCCGTGCGCTGTACGAGGTCAAGGCACTTCAGTGCCTATGCTGACGGCCGGGGCCTTTCGGGAGACGTTGTGCATCAGTCCAACAGAAAGTTGGGCTAGTTGGTGTGGATTCATACTTGACAGCGCAAAAAAACGAGGACAAAAGCGAACGAGGAGACTTGTGTTGTGTCTTGTGGTGCGCTTGTGTTGTGTCTCCTCGTTCGCTTTTGTCCTCGTTTTTTTGCGCTGTCAAGTATGAATCAGTCCAACGTCTATCTCTTTGATGCAGAGCGAACTTAGTCTCCTTTGGCACAAGCGCTAGCGCCTTGATTATCTACGGTGTCTTCTATATATAGATATTTGCTTTTCTACTTATGCCAGGTTTCAGCGACGCAGTTGTTCCTGTAGCAGGGACTTCAAGCTAACTATTGCAAGAGTAAGTGCCCTTTGCATAAGCTTCAACAATCTGCATGACATGTGCATCTGCATGACATCTGCATGACATGGTAAAAGAAGCACAGCGCTCTCTGCTCGTGTCGGTGCAAGTGGCCTCTGCACTTCACGTTGTCACTGCCCATACTGGCACCTAAAAGGCGCGGGATCGAATCCCATTTAAACCTGAGAGACACCTTTCCGCGTGTGTCTGATGTAGAGATACGGACGAATGGACAAAATTATGTCGACAAATAGAGGTGAAAATGTGGCTGTAAATTGCATTCCTGCGTTATCCGCTAACGCGCATATTTTCTGCAGCTCATTCAGGTACGTTCTCAGAGAAACCCGGCCAGCCCTATATATTTGGGGACGAGTCTCACGCGACCTCCCTCACAGAGCGCCCGAAAAATCATCCCCGCGAACCTCTCTTCGTTCGTAGAGATATGTAGGGTCTGGTGATTTTGTGATGTTGCCGAGCGGGCGGTGCCGAGGAGCCTCGAAGATCCCCCCGTCATAATTTCGTATAGGCGCGCGCAGCGTTTCTGTTCGTATGTCGACGGAAAAGTATGACAGTGGCCGCACGTTCTCTTCCTCAGTGCCGATTTCGAGTGTTTTAAGCCTGTACATGCTCCATCTCTCTACTTAAATTCGCCTAGCCACGTGACATCTCCGAACGCACAGCTAAAGGCTCCCTCTGCAGGGCCATAGCGAGCATAGCATCCGATGACGACACGCCTAGCCGTATTGATCTTTAGCATCTTCCGCTGCGTTCCAAATTGATCTGTAGCCGCTCAGAACTGTGGGTCGAAAGTATTTTGTGTGGTTTTGGGTGTGTAGTGATCAGTATATGCCTAATTACTGCTGCGTTGAAAGAATCCTTTGTTTTAATGCGTTAGCATTAGAACGCCCTCTGCAGCTACTTCTGTCCATCAGCGTCAGTCTCTGAAGCCTCTAAGAAAGCGGGAAAAGTAATAAAAACGTGCAATACTTAAAGCCTCGAGTGGTAATCGAACCCGCGGCGGCGCGATCTGATCAGCTTCGCTTACCGCTGCTTTACGCTACTCGGCCATCGCCGCAGCCTTTCTCCCCGCGGTTTAAATTGCCGGCTTCTCGCTCTGTGCGCACACCGCAAGCACTAATTCACGCGGCTACACACTGAGGGCGCCACACATACATGGCGCATGCGCTGTTTAGCGTCATTGTCGAAAGAGGGTGCCACGAGTCAGTGCGCTGTACAAAATCGGAGCCCACATGCTAATACATTCCCCTCCGCATCGATCGCATTGATAGTTTGTGAATTTTTTGTGTTTTTGCCACCTAATTGGCCTTTCTAACATGGCTGCGTGATGAGCTTCGACAAACAAAGAATCTCTCTTCTGAAGTGTCCGCAGAAAATAGGCAGCACTCCAGCCTTTGTTAACCGCACCCAGGCGTGGTACGAAATGATTGCTACCCATCAAGCTACTTCCAAGTATGCATTAATCTCTCATTTAGCCGGTAGGAGCATCTTTAAACATAACAATGCAGCGTTAGCTTGCTTTCACTCATTTGTTTCCCTAGGCGAAATCACGCGCCAGTCCTTTAGGTCACCCTGGCCTTTCTTCATTGTGGCCAACTTTTCAAAGCGGAGCCATATATGACGGCTGCTTATTTTTGAACGAACGTTTTTTGAAGCGAAAAGCTTCACTACGCTAGGTAAAGCAGTCGTCGTGTAGGCCGAAGAATGACCTTGAGCGACCTTCAGCCCAACCGCGTTAGCCGTATATGTCATGTGGTACAGTTATGGTGTCTATATAGTGTATATACGGTATATATGGTATAGTTTTGGTGTATATATGGTACAGCTATGGTGTCGAAACCTTCACCCCTGACCTTGACCCGTGATCTTTAGTTGACCTTTGACCCCTGGCCTCTGACCTTTGATATTAGGTGATCTTTGGGTTGACCTTTGACCTTAAGAACATCCAATGGGGTGATGTGAAGCACGTGATGACATCCGATGGGGGTGTCCTAAGACCATGTGATACCACGTCATATCCACGTGATCGTTTGGGTGTATATAGAACGGCTGTCGTGAGCGTGTAGCGGAGCTGCCATGAACTCTTCAGACGCTTAACAAGCGTCCTTGCTTTTCGCTTAATTCCAGGGTTAGCCAAGTTAAGCCACTCCCACTTTTTTTCTTATTTGCCGTAGCACCGTTACCTAGCTGCCTTCTAAACGGCCTATAACTTCAAAACCTTTTGAGGCAATCACAGAAGTGATACGGAAAACTTGGAATGCATTTTTATTGCGGTAAAGTTCACAAGCAAATTGGACGTGCAGAACTTAACATTCCCGCTCAATGCTTCTTGGCATTCTGCAGAACCACAACGCAAGCCAACGAGCACAGCTTTATACGTGGGTGTTGTGCAGCAACAAATACGAATCAGTGGGACAGGAAAGCCGTGGAGCCCACAACAGTAATAGGGCCGCAATAATGTCATATTTGCGAAGAAACTGTCCGAATGCCATAGTTTTTCAGCACCGGATTTGATAAGAAGGCGAAATGGGGATGTCGGGAATCGAAGAGTGACAAAATTGTTGGCAGTGTCGTTTGTATGTTACTTGACACATTCGTTACCATTAAAAAAAAGCATGACCTTTAACTTAAACTATTTTTAACTTACAAAAAAATAGAAGATAACTCTATATTTCATATACCTGATTATATTTTCAGCGTGTACAGTATTTATTTTAAAGCCTGTGAGAGATACGCCAGTGCAGTCTGTGCAGGAGTATTGTACACTAGAACGGACATAACGTGATGGAGCTCAATAAATAAACGATTAATTAAAAGTAAATAATAAACTTTTTTATTTTTGATTTTAGGCTGCAAGGTTACATTGAGAAATTCAAGGCCCTCGACATTTAAAAAGAGCACAGTTTTTAAACTTTCTTACTCGGTCATGTAGTTCGAAATACCGAAAGGAAAAAATACGCACTTGGAAGCTCGTTGAGTTGGCTTGCCCGCGTTGCACATTAACAAAATGTTGTTGCTGTGCTTAATACTGTCGCCTAGTCGCAAGAACTGCTTCTACGTCTTAATATACGCGAACGGTGCCTGCATTATCTGCATTAGAAATGTGAGCGATGCAAGTTTATAAATATGCAACACAGGAAAGCCAACTCAACGAGCATATTTTTGACGCTCGATATTTCAAACCGCATTGCCGATTTAAAAATCTAAAAGCTGTTCCCACCTTAAATATTGATGGCCTTCAAAATCGCAATATAATCTCCCCAAAAGAAAAAATTACAACTTTGATTATGTAATTTTAGTAAATAATTGCCTCATTATTGAGCTCTAGCATGAGTATAATGTCCGCCTCGCTGTTCAGTCCACCTGTGAAGGCCAAACCGACGCAATTTAACGTATCTCTCATAGTTCTTAAAATTAATATCTGCAAACGTTAAAAAAATCAGCGTGTTTACGTAACCACAATCCAATTCATGCATACATAATCTTGGACAGAAGCCCACCATCAATATCAATTTTGTGTAACACTACTACTGAACCCCAACGTCACATAAAATTTTGCAAATAAATATTTGTCTATGTAGAGTATGGTTCAATAACAGCATTAACCGTACTGCGTTTTCAACAAGAAATAGCTTTAATTCACACCATAGCGACACTACAACTTAATCACACAGCAACCATAGTTGCTCCCTGTGTCCGCAAATTGGACAACAGAACCGCATCACACACACAGCTAGACATAAACTTTAAAAGCAACACTGAACACAGTATTGTATTCTGTGCAAAACAACTGAGAAACTATTAAATATTGACGTAAAACAAAAGCTTTATTGAACGTAATGCATCAAACTGTCAAAGGATGAAAAGTACAAAATAAAACTACAGATATATGACAGTAATGAGTCTGAGCGATCGCAAACACAGATGCGAAAATATTGTTGAGCATGACTATAGCTGACAGCTGCGACTTGCAGAGAAGGGTCGGCCAGCGGCGACAACATGTGGCGGAACTGACGTAAGAGGGATGCTTCCTCATAGCCGACTTCCGTTATCCAGCTGAAAGGGAACCAAACCGAATGCAGAGGAGTCAGGAAGGAATTATAATAAAGCAAAACAAGGAATGAAAGTAAAATAATCCAAACAAGAAGTACCCACCACGCTGGCACAGTGGTTTGGGCGCTCGGCTACAGTTTGAGCATGGCGGATTATCAGGCACGTCCTAAGCACATGCATTGGCAGGGGAGGGGCCAGGTGAGGCCAGCGCGCATGCGCAGGCGTCATCCGGTAATATGGTGTACGTCTTCGTTAGTACTTAGCCGCTGTGCTAAGAATCTTCGGTGTTGGTGGCCTGCGCTGTGAATTTGCCGGGAAAGGCTGCGTATAACCGATTTAGCTGTACAATTGGATGGTGTTAGTTTTCAGCGTCCTCTTACTGATCCCTGCCAAGCTCACGGTCCCATCGCTCACTATCTGCAGTCGTCGGGAACAGTCGAAATGCGAAAGGGGTAATTGAAACATAGAACCATTTCAATTTAACCCAGGAAGAAAAAAATTAAAGGTGCACTTAAGTCTCCTTACGTGCGGAAATGCGAAAAAATTTCGAGTTTTGTTGCCTCCTCTCTTACTTTGTAATGCAAATAGTCGTTGATTCTGATTAATAAATCTAATTGTAAAACTATTTATTATTGTTTATTAATGATTATTTGTTATTGTCAATACTTTATAATTATTTGACTAATTTATTACTCATTATGCGAATAATTTCATTATTATTTATATTTTTTGCTCAATTCTGGAGTAATTACTAGCAATTAACCATTTTCTCGAATTACTCGCGGCAATCAGTGAAAATAATTTTATTTTAATTAACTGATTTAGTAATTTGGTCGTTTACACTTTCCATTCAATCATCATTAATGATTACAAATCATAATTACTCTTACAGGATGACCGACAGTTTATGAGGACACGCTCTGTCCACAACAGCCCGTGGTGACACATCCTGTCCACGCCACTCACGATGCGAGAAATGCTTTCGCATTAAAATACATTCCCATCCTACCTTCGACGTCCCCGTCCAAGCGCTGGAGCATCTGACCAATATCGAGCATTATCTTCTCATAGAAGTCCAGCTGCTCTTCGCAGCGCTGCAAGCGATTGGAAGCACCTTCCCCATCGGCGGTCTCCTGCAACTGACCAATCAAGTCAGTGATATGTATCTCCATTTCTGCGGCCACACGACGGAGGTTGAGGAGTACCACGACCTCCTCTTGAAAGCGCTGGTCACGGCGCTCCACCAGCTCGACCTCCTCTTGAAAGCGCTGGTCACGGCGCTCCACCAGCTCGGCGTGGCAGTCGTGACCTTCGAGCTGGTCGGCGCGCATAATGCGCGCGCAGCCTCTCTCACACCGCACCAGCTTGCCTGGACAGAGCTCGAAGAAGTGCTGTATTATGGCGTCGACGGAGCGCAGGACGGCGCCACAATCGTTGCAGCGCTCCATGCCGGGATTAGCAACAGCTCTCCAACACCAACTGCGGCAGTGTAGGAAACGAAAGGCGTAGTAACTGTATCACTAGGTGGACGGCTCAACCACGCCGTGAAGGAAAGGAACAAGCAGGAAGCGGGAGTATGGGGAGGGAAAGAGGAGCTGCAGAAAGCGGGCTCTATAGGAAGCGAAAGGCGTAGTAACTGTATCACTAGGTGGACGGCTCAACCACGCCGTGAAGGAAAGGAACAAGCAGGAAGCGGGAGTATGGGGAGGGAAAGAGGAGCTGCAGAAAGCGGGCTCTATAGGAAGCGAAAGGCGTAGTAACTGTATCACTAGGTGGACGGCTCAACCACGCCGTGAAGGAAAGGAACAAGCAGGAAGCGGGAGTATGGGGAGGGAAAGAGGAGCTGCAGAAAGCGGGCTCTATAGGAAGCGAAAGGCGTAGTAACTGTATCACTAGGTGGACGGCTCAACCACGCCGTGAAGGAAAGGAACAAGCAAGAAGCGGGAGTATGGGGAGGGAAAGAGGAGCTGCAGAAAGCGGGCTCTATAGGAAGAGAAAGGCGTAGTAACTGTATCACTAGGTGGACGGCTCAACCACGCCGTGAAGGAAAGGAACAAGCAAGAAGCGGGAGTATGGGGAGGGAAAGAGGAGCTGCAGAAAGCGGGCTCTATAGGAAGCGAAAGGCGTAGTAACTGTATCACTAGGTGGACGGCTCAACCACGCCGTGAAGGAAAGGAACAAGCAAGAAGCGGGAGTATGGGGAGGGAAAGAGGAGCTGCAGAAAGCGGGCTCTATAGGAAGCGAAAGGCGTAGTAACTGTATCACTAGGTGGACGGCTCAACCACGCCGTGAAGGAAAGGAACAAGCAAGAAGCGGGAGTATGGGGAGGGAAAGAGGAGCTGCAGAAAGCGGGCTCTATAGGAAGCGAAAGGCGTAGTAACTGTATCACTAGGTGGACGGCTCAACCACGCCGTGAAGGAAAGGAACAAGCAAGAAGCGGGAGTATGGGGAGGGAAAGAGGAGCTGCAGAAAGCGGGCTCTATAGGAAGCGAAAGGCGTAGTAACTGTATCACTAGGTGGACGGCTCAACCACGCCGTGAAGGAAAGGAACAAGCAGGAAGCGGGAGTATGGGGAGGGAAAGAGGAGCTGCAGAAAGCGGGCTCTATAGGAAGCGAAAGGCGTAGTAACTGTATCACTAGGTGGACGGCTCAACCACGCCGTGAAGGAAAGGAACAAGCAGGAAGCGGGAGTATGGGGAGGGAAAGAGGAGCTGCAGAAAGCGGGCTCTATAGGAAGCGAAAGGCGTGGTAACTGTATCACTAGGTGGACGGCTCAACCACGCCGTGAAGGAAAGGAACAAGCAGGAAGCGGGAGTATGGGGAGGGAAAGAGGAGCTGCAGAAAGCGGGCTCTATAGGAAGCGAAAGGCGTAGTAACTGTATCACTAGGTGGACGGCTCAACCACGCCGTGAAGGAAAGGAACAAGCAGGAAGCGGGAGTAGGGGGAGGGAAAGAGGAGCTGCAGAAAGCGGGCTCCGAGTTGATTTCGACCACTTGGGTTTCTTTAACACTCGCTTAGATCAAGCAGCACACTCTAAACGCGAATACGCCTATATGGAAGCGAAAAGGGAGTAAACTGTCGTCTAGCGCACACCCTTTTATAAAAGGGAGTATGCGCTAGAAGACAGCTTACTCCCTTTTTACTCTTTTTTTATTTTAGAAAGCCGCCGTAGTGGCTCAGTGGTTACGGCGTTCGGCTGCTTACACGAAAGACGCGTGATCGATCCCAGCCACGGCGGTCGAATTTAGACGAAGGCGAAATTCTAGAGGCCCGTGTACTGTGCGACGTCAGTGCACGTTAAAGAACCCCAGGTGGTCGAAATTTCCGGAGCCCTTCACTATGGCGTCCCTCGTAGCCTTGAGTCGCTTTGGGACGTTAAATCCCCATAAACCAGCTTTCCTGTTTAGAGTGCACATGGCCATATTCTACAGGGAAATCTGTAATAGTAGCTTTGTACAGTTTACAGGGAAAGCTGTAATAGTAGCTTTGTACAGGTCATTTAGTAGAAGCAACTTATGGGGCACAACGGTTCCCCGTGTAAAATTTCCCCATGCAGCTGTCTCTACTTCCGTAAAATGAAAAAGAAAACCTGCGTCTTGGCTGTACATTGCTGCCACTTGTAAAAAAGCCCCGAACTACCGCCAATTCTCCAAGCCGATTCAACCGTGGAAACAGCATTAGTTACCTCTCGTTACTCAATATAATTCACTGCTGCGCGAAACTAACGGAATACAGCGCTTCCCGTAGCTCTGCAAGAGGCTTCGCTGTTTTAAGTAGGGCTGTTCGTTTTCAGGTAAAAGGCGATTCTACCCGATCCCGGCACCCCAAACATATTTATTAAAAATCGGGTTAAACCCAATTTCTACCCCAAAATGTCGCTTCGAGGGATTGTGCGTTTTCAAGGGCACACGGCCGAAGGCACCGTACAAAAATTAGCGGATTTGTTGTGCTTATTCCAGAAGTGTGTGTGTGTGTGTGTGTGTGTGTGTGTGTGTGTGTGTGTGTGTGTGTGTGTGTGTGTGTGTGTGTGTGTGTGTGTGTGTGTGTGTGTGTGTGTGTGTGTGTGTGTGTGTGTGTGTGTGTGTGTGTGTGTGTGTGTGTGTGTGTGTGTGTGTGTGTGTGTGTGTGTGTGTGTGTGTGTGTGTGTGTGTGTGTGTGTGTGTGTGTGTGTGTGTGTGTGTGTGTGTGTGTGTGTGTGTGTGTGTGTGTGTGTGTGTGTGTGTGTGTGTGTGTGTGTGTGTGTGTGTGTGTGTGTGTGTGTGTGTGTGTGTGTGTGTGTGTGTGTGTGTGTGTGTGTGTGTGTGTGTGTGTGTGTGTGTGTGTGTGTGTGTGTGTGTGTGTGTGTGTGTGTGTGTGTGTGTGTGTGTGTGTGTGTGTGTGTGTGTGTGTGTGTGTGTGTGTGTGTGTGTGTGTGTGTGTGTGTGTGTGTGTGTGTGTGTGTGTGTGTGTGTGTGTGTGTGTGTGTGTGTGTGTGTGTGTGTGTGTGTGTGTGTGTGTGTGTGTGTGTGTGTGTGTGTGTGTGTGTGTGTGTGTGTGTGTGTGTGTGTGTGTGTGTGTGTGTGTGTGTGTGTGTGTGTGTGTGTGTGTGTGTGTGTGTGTGTGTGTGTGTGTGTGTGTGTGTGTGTGTGTGTGTGTGTGTGTGTGTGTGTGTGTGTGTGTGTGTGTGTGTGTGTGTGTGTGTGTGTGTGTGTGTGTGTGTGTGTGTGTGTGTGTGTGTGTGTGTGTGTGTGTGTGTGTGTGTGCGTGCGTGCGTGCGTGCGTGCGTGTGTGCGCGTGCGTGCGTGCGTGCGTGCGCGTGCGTGCGTGCGTGTGTGTGTGTGTGTGTGTGTGTGTGTGTGTGTGTGTGTGTGTGTGTGTGTGTGTGTGTGTGTGTGTGTGTGTGTGCGTGTGCGTGCGTGTTTTTCGGCGGATGGGCTTGAACCTCTTTAACGACGTCCTATTCCTAGGCTCTTGCGAGCTCGGCATTGCTGCTGTGATGTTAAATTAGCACTTTGGCAATGAACAGAACAGGGCAGGTCATACACCGACACGGGAGTGTATTGAATGAAGTAACTGTACTATATGAGAGATAAAAAATCAGATTTTGTGAATAGCCTTTTGTGCAATCTGGCATTTTAATGTTGTTTCCGGAATAATGAGCAAAAATTAAGGCCTGTTATGTCCCGCGCAAAAGCAATCGCTTATAGAAAATCGTGTTTTCGTGCACAAATTGCCCGAGAAAGAACAAAAGCCGAATCACGAAAGCTTGTGCTTATGAAAAGCCCGATTTGCACCCGAATTCATGGTAACAAATATGGCCCAATCCCCCCCCCCTCCCCCCGAATTCAAAAAAAAAATTAAGACCAGAAAACTAAGGCCTTATGTATTAGGGATACATGTCCCGTCCGTGGAATCTTTCGGCTGCATTGTCGAGAGAAAATAAAGGGGAAGAAAGGTCGGGCAACGGTTACGGAAGCGGAAAAGGAAGGGGGAACGCTCTCTCCGGCCACATCGAATAGAAGTGGGGTCGGGGTGAGCAAAGAGCCTCTCCCCACTGGAAGCACGGCTCTCCCTTTCTCGTGGGGTCCACAGCTTCGCAGAGATCCCATTACGGTCTTTCCTTTTTGAAGGCCGCCCCAACCACCCGCTTCGACGTCCTCCGTTTCGTGACATCGGAACTTTGGGCCCGAGTATAGAACTCCTAGCAGCACGGGAGAGGGGTCTCGCTTCCCCCTGGAACGCGTGCTTCTCTGGCGAGCAGATGTGCCATGCTCCCCTCCACAGAGAGCTCGGCCTGAGGCTTTCCTCCGCCGGCTTCTTCCCTTTCTACCTTCCCCTCTTTTCTGTTTTTCTTTTCTGTCGCCTCCCCTCTGGTGTTTCTAACCGTGCGACGGCGGCAAGATACAAAGGAGGCACAAAAACGACGGGAGAACACAGCACTGGTGCGGGGAGATGCAATATCGGACGTCCCACGACCGGAGAAGGCCTCGTGTGAGCAGCGATAACCAGAGACGCGACGCCAAGCCACCCGAACAGCCCCTTCCACGCCCCCCGCTGCGCCATTACCTTTCTATTTTTCTTTTTTTTCTGTAGGACTCGTCTGCTTGGTCACGTAGTGTTATTCGCCTTGGCTGCGTGACAGCAAGGCAGGTCGGCTGCATTTTTTTCAAAAACGAGGTTATTTGTTTCTGATCTACCAAGTTGTAATGAAGTTGAAGGAGCCCGGCGATTACTTCGTTATAGCCGTAGCTTCGTTATAGCCAGTGTTTACCGAGGTTCCGAGGGGAATCGTCGATCCTTCGTTATATCCACTATTTCGTTATAAACGATTTCGTTATAACGAGGTCCGGCTGTCTTTCTTGTGTTGACTCGGTATCATTCACACATTGAAAATAAGACGAGGGGGTGGTTGAGATTGCAAAAAAAAAATGAATGCATATCCGTCCTTGTTTCTTATGTCTTCGCTTAGCATTGTTTCGTTTTTACCTCGTATATCAGGTTTCGTAGAAGCCATCGCCGTGAAGGTGTGCGGTCGCGTTCAGTCAGGACGAATATAAGTAGAACTTCGTTATAACGAAACGGCTTATAAATAAATAATGAATATAACGAAGGAATGGTGATTCCCCTTTGAAGCTCGTTCAACACGGGCTATAACGAAGCTGCGGCTATAACAAAGTAATCGCCGACCCTCCTTATATACATGTACACAGAGGAACGTAACTCTTGAGAGCGCTACTTGCTCGAAGTGGAACGCCTAAGAACGCGGGCAGTGTTTCTATTACAAGTACTGCCTTCTTTATGTTGTTTGGCCGCGAGCAGTAGGAAAAATGCCTACACTGATTCAGTGTTGAACAGCAAGCGGTGCGACAGCGGCTTTTTAACAAATTACAGTAAACATTTTTTCTTTTTCTTTTTTACCGACCAAGTTCGCTGTCCCGCTTAAACTCCATGGGCTGCCCAAACAGCGACCAAAAGCAGAGCTCGGGGCTCGTGCAAACATTCGCCTGAGATCGTTCCCTGTTACATGTCTCTTATTTATGTGTTCTTTATATCCAAATTCATTGTGCCATTTTTTTCTTTACACCGACGCAACACTGAAACAATGACGCGCATTTAACGAGCTCTGGCGACTAGGTGCCAAGCACTGCAGCCCATTTAACTTTTGCAGGGTGTGAGCTCTCGCATGACTCATGTGTTACGTGAACGACAGAAGACAAAAAAGGGGTGAGGGGAGTGGCGAGAAGGTTTGTTGTTTAGACAAAACAAGCCGCCACGCACTAGCCCAAACAGAGGCGTCTTTGCAGCCAAGCAACCAACGGCAGCCTGATCACCGTGTTGGCGCGACACGGTGATGAAAAGCCATAAATTCCGACCTGCTTGGCGGACAATCGGTGGGGGATTTGGGCGAAGGGATGAAGGGAAGGGAGGGGAGGGGGTTGATGCGGTGTTCTCTTTTCAAACACACCGGCCCATTTGTATTACAAAGGGACCGGCGGAGGACGCGTGTCGGCCGATGGCACGCCCACACCACCCCTCGCCCGCTGAGCTTTCTGTCTCCCTCCCCTTCTATAGGAACTGCCACGCTCGATGGTGACAATGCGTCTCTGTGCTTGCAGGGAACCAGAAACACTGCGCGGGCCTGCATCCTGTATAAGTGGAAAATTACACGCGGTCGTGAGCAGATCTCACCATTGGGTGTGAAGTTGCATCGTTTTCGTGTCGTTTTGGAATGGTTTGTAGCAGAGAGATGCCCTTCCCGATGTTTGTAAAGTAAGCGAGCATTGGCTACTGGGGGTCAAACGAAGTGAACACGCGTTGGGCTTTGAACTGCGTCTCAAGGTTCCGCCTCTGGTCTTCTAGAAGTCATCAGTTAAGCGACGCCTTTACCGGTAGTGCCCGTTGCTGGCTCTCTGCCCCAAGTGCCTCAACCTTCTTTCGTACATGCGAGAACTTCGCAATGTCCGGGATTTTTTTTCTTCATCTCTTCGGCGCCTGCGATGTGCAGAAGCTTCCGCGTGTTGTAGCTCAGCGCACGGTATTCTCTTTGCCAAAGGCTGACGGTGACCAGCTCCGAAAAAATTCAGTGCGGTGAGGCGATAGCTTTTAGCGCGGTGCTGCTGCTTGTGTCACTGATGTGTGGTACAGATGTTAATTAACTACACAATTGTTTGTGAATCTTAAATGCTAGAGACATGGAGGAAATTTGGGAGGCATCCATCTTATCTGATGCCTTTCTTCAAACATTCTTTATCTTCCTAGACAATGAGAACTACATATGCGCTGGCAGGAAGTAGAGTAGTCGTTAACACGCTCGGCTGCGGGACGGAATAATGGTGCACGCAGATTTTTTTTTCTTATCGAGCTGAAGAGTGTCACGGACGGACGGACGGACGGACGGACATCGCGAGTATGAGCCATTAAAGGCTTTCGCCTTAATACGCCGCTTCTATCAAGCGTGGGCGCTTGTCAATGCACTCGGCTCTTCCTTCACAAGCTCAGGCATGACGGCAACCCCGACTATTCCGTCTCTGCAATGGCATATAATCTATTTTCTAGTGCACGGCATTACTAGAAGACGGCGCTACAAGATCTCAGGGCCCGCATCAGTCAATAAAAGCAAACGCTGCCCTCCTGAGCTAAGTCGGGCTGTCTGAAATCGTCGTCGCATCAACGCTTCGCAGGACATCTACTCATGGGGGGGGGGGGGGGGGGGGGGATTTCCACTGCGCACGTTTCGTTCGTATGGGGAAAGAAACAGAAGGGAACCAAGGGGGACCTGGAGGGAACCCCGCACGACAAAGACCAACACCCTCTAAATTGCAAAGACCATGTCTCCCGTCTGTGGAACTTTCCCCACCACCGCCGACACAGCCCCCTACTTTCTTCTCACATATCCCAGGCCAGACGTCCCCATCCGCGACCTCCTCGCACGCATCTGTTGTTCCCCTCCTTTTTCCCCTTACCCTCTTCCTGTTCAGAGAACTTAGGGACCAGCACGTGGTAGGAGGGAAAAGGCGCCCCGTGTCAAGGTGGAGGCGGCGGCGGGACGCTTCTCCGCCGCCACACCAGCTGAACTCGCCCTCGTTCGGCTTTCCCGCGCCGCTATGAGTCACGAGAGAAAGACAGAGTTGCAGGGGCCGATCAAGGAAGAATGGGGGATCACAACCGACTGGTAGACGGGAAGGCTTCGGGTGGGAGCACCTAAAAAAAAAAAAAAACGCGTCCGCTGCCGTGGCTGCAAGCCCCTGTCTGATTCCTACTTTGGGATGCAAGGTACGGGGTGGTAAAAGCTTGTTTGTTCTTTAATTAAATGTTGGAGTGTTTCACAAAACACGTTAGCGTCCTTGGGCCACACCACCCCGCCTGCTTATTTTTCTTTGTTCCTCTTTCTCTCATACTTTTACTTCCTGTCTTCCCTCTTTCTCTTCTTTCTTTCTGGGTTTCCTCTTTCTTTTTGAATAATTTTATGCATTTTTCTAACGCGATAGCTTCAAAAAGGCTCATTGGGGAAAAAATGCGTTGGTCATAAAATTCGCCCATTGGCTAGGAGAAAGAAACGTCACCGGGCCGGATGTGACGTCACTTTCCGTAAAGGTACCAACAGCTTCTAATAACAGCGCATTGTCAGGACATATAATACAATATCGTGTACCTCTGAATTTCTCTTTTTCTTCCCTTGAAAACTTAATTGTCTCATTTTCCTTCTCTCGCGTTTTCAATTACATTACCTTCAGTTTCGCCAAATAAAGATCAAAAGAGAAAGAACGCAGTACTTAAACACAGTAGGTGCTTCTATTAAGTATGTTCGCAAAATTTTCCTTCCTCAGGTAATGGAATCAATTTTACAACGATATTACAACGCGTTTTACGCGCCCCACTGTTCCGCGAGATTTATACCGGAGCACTCCGGCCTTCGGAAGTGAAAAAAAAAAAAACTCTTATTCACAGCCTCTATGCATAACAAAGTCTCACTACTTATATATTTACACGATAGAAAACTGTTGCGTACCACCTGCGACACCAAATTTTAGTTGTGTCTTCTTTATTTAGAATGATGCGCAACAGGTTTGAAAATATGCACATGCCAAGCGGATTGCGCGAACCAGCGGCAAATATTTTATAATCGAAATTTTTTCTGTCATGCTTTTTTTGGTTTGTTTTAACAGCCGAACGACGGCCGTAACGTCAGCGGCAATTTGTGGTCGTGTGAGGCATAGAAAAACTGCAGTATGGTTGCTGCTTACTTCGTTTTAATTCGCATCAACTTTTACGCAAGCCTACCCAAGGGTTGCAGTCACATAAAATGAACAAGCGACGGTTATATCGCAGTTTCTACGGGACTTACGTGACCTCGATCGACTTGTACGTCACGCCCGTTGTTCGGTTGTTTAAACCGACACTGTAACAGCGCAGTAAAAATAATTATAATTTTTTCAGCTGGCTAGGGGAATTCCATGTCGTGATTCATGTGCACTATTGTTTTGCGCCACATTTTAAAGAAAGGAACATGCTGGCAATGATTTGGTGTCTATACTTCTTCAAGGAAAATCATATATCTGAATATTAAAACAATTTTTTTACGAGAAAAGCAAGCACTACCTTTCAATGTAATCACCCTCTTCACTTCAGGTAGACCTCTCCTGTATTCATTGAAGTCTCTTCTCCTCCTCCTCCTCCTCCTCCTCCTCCTCCTCCTCCTCCTCCTCCTCCTCCTCCTCTTCACTTCAGTATACTAATTTCACTTCACCTTCAGTTATTGGATGCCTCCAGATCCCGACCATGGCGGTCTCATCTCAATGGTGGTGAAATGCTAGAGGCCCGTGTACTATGCTGTGTCAGTGCAAGTTAAAGAATCCCAGGTGATGCAAATTATCCTGAGCCCTTCGATAGGGAAACCTTCATAATATATGAGTCGATTTGGACGTTAAACCCTATGAAACCAAAAGAGAATAGAACGAGACTTATTGCTACTGCAGTAACCTTGTTACTGCCTCTTTGATTGCATTGTCATCAGGAAATCGTTCCCACGCAGAACTTTCTTCACATTACGAAAGAAAAACTAATCACTGGGAGCCAGGTGTGGACTGCCGGGTGGATGCTTAAGCTCCATGATACGCATTTTCTGATTGAAGCTTCCGATTTGCGAGACATCCCAGTGAACATTGAAACTCTCCTGGATGTCCCATGAACGTCCTAAACGTCCACAGGACATCTAAGGGAGTTTCAGTTTCATTCTCATGGAGCTGCAATAAACCCGCCTACAACTTCACAGTGCTTCCCTTTGATTGCTTAACGTAATGCATTCATTACTGAGGCACAGCTGCCCTCAGTAAATGCTGTCTTGTGCACCATGCATTCTAAAAATAGAGCACCTTTAGAGCCTCTGTGTCGTGACGAGGAAGACACGACACAGACGAGCGCTCGTCTGTTCGTGTCTTCTTCGTAGTCCCTGTCAAAGTGCGCGCTGTTTTGTTTTAAAAAGAAATATATGGGTCCACCACCATGATCCGAAGGCTAAACAAGAGTCCACGTAAAAGAAACACAATAGTACACCGACTTCAAGAAATTTCGTGTGCAGCAGGCAGCTGGAAAGATCATGGCAACAGCTTTCTTTTTTTTTTTTTGAGGCTCTAAAGGTGCTCTATTTTTAGAATGCATGGCACACAGGACAGCATTTACTGAGGGCAGCTATGCCTCAGTAATGAATGCAATACGTCTCCTGCCACATCTAAATTTTCTGAATTAATGCTGGCGATATGATTTTTTTTGTTTATTCAGGCGTCAAGATCAGTGGCACCCACTGCCTTAGACCATATCATTAAACCATTATGGATGATGACGGAATCCGTGCCCATTGAAATGCCTATTTCATAAGATATAAATCATTACTATAGCCCATTGATATTTTGAAATCATAGCTTCCACTTTACACCCTATTTCATCTGCAGATTCTTCGACATGTCGCACTGAAATAGGGTTAACTTCAATACTTTACTTAAAGGAGTATAGACACCTAATTTTGGTTTCATGTTTTCTTCTCTATAATGATGCGGAAGACACTACTACGCATGAATCAGCATGTGACGTTCGCCTACGACAGCTAAATAATTTATAATTGAATTTTTTCTGTCGTGCTGTTTCGGTTTCAACAGCCGAACGATGACTGTGGCGTCAGAGAGTACTTCTGTGTCACGTGAGGCGTGGAAAAATGTCCATATAATCGCTGCTTCATATATTTAATTTACTGCAGTGCTGAAGCCAGCCTTCCTCAAGAGCTGAAATGACAATGAATGAGGACGCAGCGATTATATTGCAGTTTTTTCACGTCTCACGTGGCCTGTAAGTACAAGTTGACGCCACAGTCCTCATTCGGCTGTTGATACCGAAACCGAAATAGAACGAGAAAGAAATGCGATTATAAATTATTTAGTGGTCTTAGAATAATACCAGGGGGTAATCCATTTATAATCATGCCTTACGCATCATTACAAACAAAAAAGAACACGCACCCGAAATTTAGGCGTCTATACCACTGATCAGTGGTCTATACTCCTTTAATGTGTATTACGCTATCACAAATGACGCATTCTCGACAATACTTGCTCCTCGGCCGACATTGCATCGCATATCGTTGTTAGCCAAATCATATACGCGGCGGTTCATATTTAGGACATACCACAACGAAAACGGGAAACGATATGACAACTTCGACAACGGATACCATAAGAATGTTCAGCCCAAGCAGTTTGATTCTGAGTCGTACTGCAGTAAGACCCTCGGGAAACTAAGCTCCGGAAGTGTGAATCTGAGCGTTTCTCCCACCCTTGACAGCTACAGAACGCTGGTGATGCGTATCGTGTCTCACTGCAGGGTTTAGAACCAAACGCTGTGGGCTGTACGTATTTTTGAAAGAGGTTGGACATATAAAAAAACATATATATTATGCACATTAAGCCATTGTCCCGTCTTCGATCTCCAAGTTAACAGGACCCCTGTCCTTCCGTCTTCCAATCTATCAGGCTACATCCTATTACTACTCCTTTTCCCGTCAAAACTTTCCTGTATCCAGCAATTAACCGCCTGTGTCTTGGCCACTCCCCCTTAGTGGGCACGTGCCAGCAACGTCTGAGACCTTCCTTCCTTCCAAGCTCACGGGTCGACAGAGGACACTGTAAGCCTAATTCTTTCACGTTGTTGGATCTAAACCAGTTTGTAGCAGTGCTTTTTTTTCTTTAATTCTCGGATACCTGAGTTTCCTAAACTACTGAATTAACATTTTGTTGCACAAGCGCTTTTTTTTTCTCGGTACATGGCTCAAGTTTCGTGAGATACTGAATCGTTGATATTTCAAGTACAGATCATGGTCGTGCAGTTAAGCCTTTTTCCCCCTAGTGACAGCATTCATTTTGGCGTATAAAGTAGTAATTACATATATAAGTACACGCTGCATTCCGGAAGGAAGTCCAGCAAGGTCCGGTGGTGGGGCCCCGAGATCCAGCCTAATTCGCATAACGGTCAATTTAATTGCACTGACGTATTTTTCATCACGTATTTTTTCATCATTTCGGAAATGTTAACCTATCGGCTCACGTAAATTGGATTTCAACGCTATGCTTTTCATTTGACCTCAGCCGGCTTTTGTGCATTAAAAGATGTCATTTCACCGCTGTCATACGGTTATAAGCTTACCGAAATGAAGGGATTTCTTCAAGAGGGTAAAAAGTTGAACAGAACACAAGCGTCTCTGCCTACGCCGTTGTCTTTGCTCAACGACGGTACCCACTCGATTTCGAAAGCAGACGACGTAAATCGTAGTCTGTACATTTGCAACAAAACAACATAAAACTGAAGATAAAAATAAATTATAATATTACCTAGTAATTTTATTATTGTAACTCATCAGATTATTGTTAAAAGTTAAAGTTGCTTGTAAATCTATTTACGAAGCTACGGCTTTCGCACAACTGCAGCCTCTAGCAACATGGCGGCGTTCGTAGCATTACTGAAGAGAGGATCTCTCCGTACTATTTATCGGTTTAAAACAGTGAATGAAAGTCACGACGCCCTGAAGGTAAGGGGCAAAATATCCTTCCGTTATTCGTTTCTTTCTGTATGCGCTACTTATCTGAATATTTTTCCCGCTAACAGCTGTGCGTGGCATGTGTCCTCCCTTGAGCAATGACCTTAGAGGTTCATATCAGTGTCCTGAATTCGCTTTTACTGGCGCCAAAATATTCACTGCTTTCTATGACAACTTAAAACATAAATATCTGGCTCAGTGATCTTTTGTTCTCTTATTACAATCGAGTTGTGCTGCGCGATTAAACGGCCTGAAAAATTTCTTTGGTTAGCGAACGTCCTTGCTGTCTCGTTTGCGCGGTGCAAAAGCTGTTTATAGTGAAAGTCCGGAGCTGGAGAGAGGCGACTTTTTGGATCTTACATTCTAAACAGTACACGTGCGCGCGTCTTCTTAATAGACTAGCCAAACAGTCGGAATCGCAAAGCTAGGCGTGCATGTAATCCACCTACTGGTTTCGAAGGCTGATCAATACGGCATTCGGCATCAACTTGTAGCCATGCTTATTGTATTTCCGCTTCATTTTTGCGCATAGAAACGTTGTATCGCTCTCATTCACTTTCTCTCAGCCCTTCATTGTCTCCCTGTTTGTACGTAGAATATTTAACGCCTGCCTTTAATTCTTTGCACCGGAATTGAGAATTTAAGGGAAGTGAATCCTCTCATTTAACTCAGCAGTCATTTTTATCACCACAGTAAAGCAGGATTTTTTTTTTTTTGCCTTGTCGCCTAGTCTTCTTATGATGCAGCTGAGCAAACCATTTAAATACCAGCTGAAAATTCTTTTAGAAGCGTAACTCCGTGTTGTTTGTCCTTCAAGAATTGTGTATTCTTCTTCACTGTGAATGATGATGCCGCATGTTATTCTGTGCCAAGTTCTCCTTGTCCCTTCCAAATGGGTAGTATTTCTATAGTCGGATACAACTGAAGAACGAAGCGGCAAATGCCCCTCAAAGGAGCACCTATAACCAGTGACTTCAACCGATTCTCTCCTCTCCTTATTGGTGATCCCCTTGTTCAGGCTAGCATGAAATCACAGGTAGCGGCAGATGAATGGGGAATAACCTCGACTTAATCAGGTTAACCACGACGTCATGAAAATCAGTCGACGCTGTTGGCTGGAGGGCCTCCTTTGAGGGGTATCTGCCATTTTGTTCTTGAATTGTATCCTACTGTAGAGGTGTTCACTGCAGGACAGCATTTCTGTCATTTCACACACAGCACAAAAGTGGATTTGCTTGTTAACCGGAGAAGCAAAAATAACGGCACAATAAGGGAGCTTAGGTACTGATATCTCAGTGGTTGTGAGGAAATCTCGTCCTGCAAACTTAACCTGACCTTTGCTACAGCGTCTCTTCTGCCCTTGAGGTATGGTGACACCTTTTAGTGTCCTCGCAAGTTATTTCAGATGTTTTCCAGACAAACAGGGTGACATGTTTTTCACTCTTTTGCAGAAGAATGTTTAAGCTACTGAAATTTGCCTGCAATTTGTATTTATTTATTTATTTATTTCTCTAGAAACCCACAGTGCCAATGGGGGGGGGTGGAAGGTAGAATAAGGAATACGTAAGTTATTACCTCTGGCCATAGGCAGAGTTGAAAAAAGTATGCAGTGCAAGGAGAAACAAAAAAAAACGCCAAAATGTTTAGACATTCACTTTAACGAAATTGAAGAGAAGGCATCATGTGATCTAATACATACAACAGCACTCGGCAATCTGTTCCATTCCCTAACGGTCTTTGTAAAAAAAAAGACTTCTAAACAATTAAGTTTTCGTCGAGAATTCACAAACTTTAATATCACAGTCAACATGATTGGATTCGCTAATAAGTTGTTGCACATATTTCTTGCGCTTAGTACGAGCACGTGACTGATACATCAAAATCTTGAGGCACAATTTCTTTCGGTGCATGTCGAGGAATTCTTCATTCAGTGCTTCTTTTGTATGTGACACACTGTACTCAGCCCCACGTGTGCCAGATACAAAATGAGAGGCAAGGTTCTACACCCTCTTATCTTTATCGCTTGCTATCAGAGGATCCTAAACCGTAACTGCGTATCCGGGAGCCGACGTAACGTAAGCCTTGTAAAGAATGTCCCAATATGATAAAGGAAAAGTCCTAGCATTTCGGCTAAACAATTCCGCCGTTTTACAAGCTTTAGCAGAAACATAATCGACGTGACTATGTCAGTTCAACTCAGGAGTGAAATAAACACCTAAATATTTAAATTCGAATGCCTGGACCATTGTTATGTAATAGCGTATGAGTGCACACCTGGATTTTTCTTTTTTTTTTTTGTAAATTTCATATGAACAGTTTTGGACAAATTCAAATTCATATTTCACTTACCACACCACTCTGAGATTCTCTGCAAGTCTTGAGATATTTCAGGTTCGCGATGACAAGTGACCGCTTTATAGAGGATGTAGTCATCTGCAAATAACCGCATTTGAGACTCTATTCCGGCTCTAATGACATTCACATAAAACAAGAACAGTAGTGACCCCAACACTAAGCCCTGGAGAACACCGGACATAACTTCCACCATCAGAGACGGCACATTATTTACTACCACCAACTACCCCTGTAAACTTAGGTAATCCCTTACCTATGAAATTGCTTGAGGGCTGATTGTAACAGGCCATTTTTTTCCTTTAGTAATCAATGCGCCACAGTGTTAGAGGGCTCTTTGAAGTCCAAAAACACGCAGTTCGTTGTCAGAAGCCTGTCCAGTGTCTCCGCTGGGCCGTGTGCAAATTCAGTCAACTGCATGGTGGAAACAGGCCTCTCCTAAAACCATGCTGATGCAGAATAAACAATGAATGTGCATCCGTATGTTCGACATTGCTGGCATATAACAGAATGTTAGCTTAACAGAATGCTGCTGTATTTTCTTGCTTTCTTTTATTCATTTTTCTTCGGCAGTTGTGGTGCTAGTAGTATTGTGTAACAGTGAATTTATAGTTTATGAAAGGTCCTGTAATAATAAATGGTTGCAGAATAAAGGGTATTCACGTATGTCACAGTATGCAGCATTCTGTTGTTTTAGCACCGTGTAAAGCCTAGTTGTTGCCAAGAAAATTTCATGCCTGTCTGCACATACAGTTTCCACAAAATTGTGCACGGTGCTATTTTTGGCAACACTAATCGTTCTCACATATAAAAGGAGATAAAAAGCAGTAAACTGGGCCGTTGCCTTATCAAAATGCTTCAAAGTACATTAGAATGATTGCAGGAATGCACTGTGAGAGCATTGCAGTGATCACTGAACCGAAGTGCCGCTGGTGTGCACATCGCCACACTAACCTTCCTGCTGTTGCTTTGCTGTGACAGTTGCGCAAACTGCACCACTGTCAGAGTGGAAATAAAGTGCAATGGGGCTGGTAACGTCACATGCAGTTTTGGCACATAAGGTTTCTTTATTTGAAGCCAGTATGCTTGAATAGGTAGAGTGCGGTGTAAATGGAGTGTACTGTGAGATTGAAGTACAGTGGCTTGCAACAGTGTGTAATTTGAGAGGTCTGTCATGTCTGTCAATGATCCTTGCAATGCCACTTTTGCACCATTATACGATGCGTCTGAGTTTCTAATACCCTGGACGCCAGTGCACTTAGATCCCGGACCACCATGCTTTGTTCCCTTTGATATGATCCAACTGTTGGTGTTTGTGCATCTTAAACCTGTTTATACAACTGTCATCGCTGGCGCTTGGCCTGCACTATCAAAGTTGTTCGTAAAAGACGCTACCCTCACCCTCATATTGCTTGGACGTAAGCATTGTTCCTGCTGAGCAGTTGAGATGAGCGGTTTTATGAAATAGCGGCTGGCACCTCAATCAATCAGTCAAGCATTCCACTGTTGAGAAAACCAAGCAGTTATTCGGCAGAGGCTTGTGCCTATTAAAAAACATTCTGCATTGTTCCTGCTGAGCAGGTGAGATGAGCGGTTTTATGAAATAGCGGCTGGCACCTCAATCAATCAGTCAAGCATTCCACTGGTGAGAAAACCAAGCAGTTATTCGGCAGAGGCTTGTGCCCATTAAAAAAAAAATTCAGCAGAGACACTTAAGACTGCTTACGTGTGGGAATGAGAAAGCATTACTGTCCCTGGGTGCACTGAAACCCACCCACACACGTACGCGTATATGACACCACCCAGAATGCTGTACAGCGAAGGCTTTCATCTCAGTTTTGATACAAAAGTCTAGGAAGTCATACAATTGAAGGTGCCTATGTCGTCGGTTCGAATCCCTGTCGCAAGCTAGCCCTCAACTTGATGAGCACATATAAGCTATATGGAACAAGAAGTCTTACGACACCACCCAAAAGACTGTACCACAAACGGTTGCATCATAATTTTAGTACAAATGTCGGGAAAACTCACGTCACATGGAGGTCACTGAGTTGCGAGTATATACAGACGAATGACATGTATAGGATTGTCTTAAGTGGCGGTGCTCGGCTTGCTGCGTGTGTCATACGGCTGCTTGATGACGTCACCTTATTTTTCTTACCATCGCTGGGATTTTCTATACCATCTGCAAATACACACACACCGCATGGCGCCGGCTATTCTTGTAATGGAACTAGTAATGCTTTTGCATTAAAACTGTTTGGTTGTCGTCAGTACCGCAATTCAAGCTCAGTACCTCCTCCATAAAAGGCAGGTGCAGTACCACTAGACCATTGCTATGGTATGCAGTGATGTCAAGGTATAATAAACGTGTGGCAGGTAACGTTGAAAAGTGATTTTTTTTTCACTCTCTTATGGTTTCTGCAGATTGCTGTTGCTGGATAGGAATTCAAACATGATTGATCTGAGGTGAACAGTGTACATATTACAGTTCAAAGCACTTTTTTTGCATCTGTGTAGGATTTACAGCCTTTCATTTCATGGTGCTTTGATTAAAAGTTACTTGCTTAACTGCACAAATTTGCTCAAATGACAACTGTGTGAGAAGTCCACTGGCTAAACAAAAAGCATGGTGCAAAAAATAACGAATAGCATTTTGTCCTTCTACTGTGCCTCATAGGAGTATCTGTCTTCATGCTAATATGTTTTTTTCTACATATTGCTGCCCTTCTTCCATCTTTCACAGATTCAACAGCTGCGACATTTGACCTCATGCACAAGTAAGACCTTTGGTTGAGATATTTTTGAAATGAACATGTAATATGTCGTAGTGTCAAATTTATGTCACAAAGTTGGACTGAATTTGAAACCAGGTGCTGCTTACACATGTCTAAAATTTGTAACACCTACGAATCTAGTCTTTCATGAGCAGGTTTATGTTGCATGTAGGATATGTTTGTGCCATGTAAAGTTGGTATGGTAAAATGCGCAAAAATGACTAGTGCAGACTTTATGCTAATGAAGCCTATGCATCTCTGCTTTCATTAAAGGATTAGAATGTTTTTGAAGTCTTCATTATGCTTGTATTTGGGTGCTAGCAGTACACATAACAGGTAGCATTGATTCAAAGCGTTTCATACCATTTCATTTGTCCTGACTAGTGGAAATAGAAAAACAAATCTTTGGTCAAAGAAAGCATGTCCTTCAAGTAACAGCTTGTTAGAACGTGCCATACTCCTAGTTGCACTACACATTCTTGGTTTTTCACGGCACGGTTTTGTGTTTCAGAAGTGCTGCTCACGTACGAAATGCTCGGGGTAGTTTTATTGCTGAATATGCTAACACTTAAAAGGGGCATTGAGGATAGTTGCATCAAATTCTTAGTGAAATCGTGTAGCTTTTAGCGGCTCTGCTGGCAGCTGTTTGCTATTAAAAAAAATAAATAGCATTGTATTTATTGCTGAGAAATTTGAAGTTAAAGTTTGAATATTTTTTTCCTGCTGCTCTGATTCAAACTCTTGACTGTGGTGATGTCGAGAGTATTATGGACTCCTTGATCAGTGCCTGAAATTTTTAATAGCCCAAGTACTGGGTGTAGCCTCAGTGATTCATAACAAAGAACAGCACTTGAAGTTGTCATTTTTTTTTTTTTCAAAGGTGGAACATGCGATGCGACACAAGCGCCAACAGTAAGGAATTGATCAAAAGTAGCCTGAGCTGTTCCCAATGAACACGAGCTTGGTGCTGCCATTCAGAACATAGAATCTTGCACAGGCGGGTAGCATGACTAGTTGTGGGGCTGGAAGCTACCAAACAAGTAGAACAGTTCAGGGGGTAGTATTTTGCGACAAATTCAGAAACCGAGTAGTCTCACCTTGCAAGACGCCATTGCAACAAAGGGTACCGCATGGCAGGGATCAATAAGAGACAATGAAAGGGTATCCGTTTAACTAGAACATACTCGAATAAGATGTCCTGTCGGACTAGTCCTTGTGTTGCTACGGGCTGCTGAAAAAAACAATGCAATACCAAATACCTGAACAGCTTTTCTTATTGAAGTCTTCGCAGTTTGCTTAGGAAAACTGCCTGGGCAGTGATATCTCTTTCCCAGATTTTTGGTCTTTTCTAGCTTAGAGAAACTCTGCTTTCAGGAAAAGAAGCTTGTTTGCCCTTAAGGTAACATTGTCTTAAAATACTTTGAGGATCGAGAAGGCCAGGTATTGTTGACTGGCCACTTCAAAAAAAAAAATGTAATCAGAAAAAAGCATACCGCCATGGTCGCGTTATGGTGGGTCGCACCATGTCAACAGGTAGATGTGAAGATTTGCATTGACTCAGTGATAGGAATCTATATTTTCGCCTATGGAGCAAAAAAAAATGCCATCCTATACATACTGTTTGAAGTGGCCTTGTAGTTACAACATCGGCTCTCGAGGGAATTTGCATCAGTGCTTAGATTCCTGCTGGAGTTGAGGACTTGATTTTCTATTACTGCTGTATGTGATAGTGCAGTGGGTCGTGCTTAGTGCTTTTCATTTCCAGTTGAAACCCATCTTCACATGGTTCTCATAGTTTAACCTGATTACTGCAGGGAAATGTCTACTGAAGACACCTTATTTTGTCAGTATAAAACACTGGAGGCATCATCTAGAAACTAACAAATGTCACATACCTTTTCCTGCACGTTTTCAGTTAGCTGATGATGATTTGAAAACTTTGTTTAGTGCTTGTTATCTATGGCAGTGATTACTCTGTGGATAAGTACGAACATTATGTCTTAGAAGCAAGTAGACAGAACACATGCACTCATGGGATGTTTTGTTGGCATTGTTGTATTGATGCTGCCCACGCTAAAAAGGTCATTTGCAAGGTTGTTGGTTGTTTAAAATAGCCGCTATGATATTTAAACAGACATTGAGGATAACAAGAGTCAAAATCTGGGCCAGTTGGTACACATTCAAGAAGCAACCAGTCAAGTAGACGAAGGACGAGAGAAAGGGGGATACTACGCAATCCAGTTTTTGTTCTCTGTGAAAATCGATTCTACAGTCCTTTCTGGGCACGTTGACGTTTGTGTGTAGGCAAAAGACGCATTTATTGCTGAGAAAATTACATTTAGAAATTCTCCCACCACTCAACTTTAACTCGGGACATCTGCGCTGAAAAGGACTCCGTGGTCGTTGTTTTGAAGTAAATGGCGATGTAGACTCTAGGGTCAACATAAAAAAAAAAAAAAAACTGTCGACACATCGCACTTTACTTGCAAAATCATCCGGTGATAGCAACACCTGTATTTCATTTTTTGGTCTTTTCTAGGTTATAAAAGCTCCGATTTCAGTGAAAGTAGCATCTTTATCGTTAGAATGTGGCTAGTGATCTGTCAATACAGGCGAACTTCGATGGAGACCACTTTCTTTGTGCAAGCTGCCATTTCTAAGTTGTTTATGGAACTATTGCACAAAAATTGATTAAAATATGCTCCAAACAAAAAGGTGCTCATATAGTCACTTATTTTTGCGGAAAAAAACCCAAAGTAGCCTGAATTCTGGAAATTTTTTATGAGTAGCCCCATTTCAAGTTCAAGTTTGAATTTAAAAAAATATCACCCTATTTGTGCCTCATGAATTCTGAATAAGTAAATAAATAAATAAATAAAACCTGAAAACGAAGGGCCCTACTTATGATCTAGTTCTTGATTCTGGCAGTTTGCATTTCCTGACTGAATAAGCTGCATGTTTATCTCTATTGAAGATGCTACTCATAATGCCATTTGACAAACCGTATGTTAAATTCAAGCCTGCAGAAACCCTGCCTCATGACTGCAACCTCTTCATCCAGATCATCAATGCACTACATGCCTTCCTTGTTTTGGGAGCATCAGTCACTATCCATGGTCATGAGAAACAGATGTGTCATCACCTGTTGAGAGAGAATGTCTAGCTGGCAGCTCTAAGGATGTGTGTTGGTACTGCAACTGTGAAAATAAGCCCTGTGGTCACAGTATGTAAAATTGAATTTTTGCTGAAGTGTTGCTGTTTAGTTGCGGCGACCATTCTCACATGGCAGCGGCTTGTGTAGGGATTGGCTCAGGCCTTTCTGAAGTAACATGAGCAAATAATTTGGCTTTATTTTAGCACCTATATCCTTTTTAGCTCTGTAGCTGTCTGCAGTTTATTCTTGAATTTGGCTGTTGTAGCTCTTGCAATGTAGTACGAAAGCATTAATTCACGGAGTCAAACCCAACCAAGAATCTTGTGGCGTCCCTGACGTTGAGGTTGCAGAAGTAAAATAAATATTTCCGTGACTGTGTTTTGAACCCGCGGTGGCGCAAACAGATCAGCTTCGCTGGCCACTGCACGAGAGCACTACTATGCTATCGCAACAGACGGTCACATTGCGTGTTAAACTGCAACACACTCTCTCACTGTGCATTCCTCATACTCGTCTTCATCAACTTCCATCTGCGGCGCGAACAGATCATATCAGCTTAACCCGAATCTAATACCGTCACCAGACATTCCAATGACCCAACGAAGCCCAACCAGGGTAAACACATCCTTTCGCGTGTCTGCATGGGTTAGCTGCGTTAAAACCTTACCGCTTTTCTTTTTGCAACATAGAGGGGTGCATGGCTTCATTGTTGAATATTGAATCTTAATGTTAAATTTTGTTTTTTGTGGTCATGCTTCCTCCATGTCTCACTTTTGTGTTGTCATCCAGAGTAACTGTGTGAAGGGTGCATCTAATGTCAGCACAGGCAGTACTAGCATTACATGCCAGGTGCTTGAGTAGCATTGCAGTGTGTAACATGTGTACCAATGTATTTCCAATAGTGTTATTAGTTGTGTCTTATTGCTTGTAATATTTCTCCATGTACGCCTATGAAAAGTGAGCTTGATTGTGTCCAATGAGGATGTCTAGAACATATGTATAAGTGATCTCAGCTTTTAATCCAGACACCTATAACTGTTTGATGAGAAGCTGTATGTTAGCGCCCTTCAACCTGTCAAATGTAGGGGCAGCAACCTTCGTCAAGCTGCTAAGCAGCAGCTCTTTGTTGCTTGCCCTCGCATTTTTGTACTCGTGTAAAAAATCGTGAAATAAATTGAATTGAATTGAATAGTTGGAGCACTTGAACCCTGTATCAGGAAGACAATGTAATGCCTTTGATGTTAAGTTTCTGCAGCATCATATGTACTCACACGTTTGAATAATTAGTTACTGTAATGCTAAACGAAAAGCATCTGTAGTTCTAGGCAGGAGGCACCTTAGTCAACGGTAATAATTTATTGCTTGAACGCAACATGCAGCAAAATGTAAAGAGACACAAAGTAGACAAAAGTAGAATGGAATACTAGTTGAGAGCTCCATTTGCACAAGAGAAGCTACCAGTGCTTTATGAAAATGTGCACGGACGTTCCAGTTAAGCCACTACATTCGAATCTGCCAACCTTCGCTGTTAAGAGCGTCAAGTGCACCTGCAATAAAGAGCAGCCACTCATATCAGCGGACTCGGGGCTCGCCGCAGACAATGAAACAAGCTGCAGCCATATTTCCAAGATAAGGATCGGAAGACCAGATTCCAGTTGCTATCTGCATTATCACTTGCGTCATAGTCAGTGGGTGGATTGCGTCAAGCTCTAACTCGCAAGAGGATCGAGCCGTTGCGCACTTTCTTGCCACTTCTCCCACGTACTGAAATGTCGGTACAGGTTAAAAGATCTCAGGTGGCTGATATTAATTCAGAGGCACCGCTGTGGTATGCTTTGCTAATGCACAGTTTTACTTTGGTGCATAAAAACTTGTCTACTATTAATATCTTCAGTTTTATTGTTTGTGATGCGAAGTAGCATATGCTTTTTCGTGCTTAACCACGTGGTAGGTGGCTACAGCAGTTTTGTGAGTCTCTGCCATAGCAGTACGCACAAATTTTGAGCTCTTATTGTGGTTCTATCGTGTTGTGGCACGTCTAAATGTGTTAATGTAAACTTAGTGCGATGGAAAATCATTGCCTACAAAGTGTAGATGTTTACCATGATGCTTGGTCAATGGCTTGTGTGAAAAAAAAGAGGTAATAGCTGAGTTCATGATGAAATGGTAACTCACACTATGCTACATGTTCTGGAACATTGGAAAATACATGAATTCTTTAGCATCGAATCGAGAGTTTGCAGTCGCAATCGAAGTGAGCATGAGAACTGCAAATAAGAACTGCTTAAGTGTGACAGGTTCTGAATATTTTTTTTTATTTCAGAGCAAATAAATTTGTTCAACATGCTGTCGTGATTGGTAATGCTGGCATGTTCTGATGGTTTGTGTATGTATTTATTTGGCTTATGGTTTCCAAATGTCATTTCTTCTTATGGAGAACTGAGATGCCGCCTGTGCCATACAAAACTATGACCACGATATTGGAAAGTGAGAACTGTGCACTCCATTTTGCACTGTTAAAAGCCCCTGCAGTGAACAATTGTTGCTTTCACCCCTTTGGGAAAAAACTGACTAAATTTTAGTTTCCCTCAGTCAGCCGCGGTGGCTCAGTGATTATGGCACTCTGCTGCTGACCCGAAAGATGTGGGTGTGATCCCGACCGCGGCGGTCGAATTTCGATGGAGGCAGAATTTAGAGGCCCATGTACTGTGCGATGTCAGTGCACGTTGAAGAACCTCAGGTCATCAAAATTTCCGGAGCCCTTCACTACAGCGTCCCTCATAGCCCGAGTCGATTTTGGACGTTAAGCACCCATAAACCATAAACCTTAGTTTCACTCAGTCTGTCATGGCAGGTTCAGTCGCTGCATCTTTGGTCCACTTGCAAGGGGGATTGTGTTTTTTGTACTTGCTACTCCTCTGTGAACAAGTGTTGTAAATTCAGGACCTGAGAGCTTGTGGCAGTAGAAGGCATGTAGAAGGCATTTCAGTTTGTGCAGGCTCAAGTCGTAATGTTCCATTCCCCTCGGTCTGCTGACCGGGTCCAACCCGCACCCTCTCGGTAAAGTAACTCCGGATGGATCCCCGCTAGGCATTTGTGCCACAGAAATTCAGCGGACGACGTCACCCAGTTCGTCCCGACGTAGCCTCCATCAGCGTCTTTTCACGGCACGAAAATAAAGAAAACCCACCAGGGACAGAGGCGTACACGGTACAAGGACAGATTGCGTGGTCTGTTTTCTGTTTCCCGCGAAGATTAAGGAGAGGGGTAACTTAGTAAAGGTTGCGTAATAACCACCTCCGCTTATCTCCCCCGTTTCGCCTTCAATTTGTTTCCTCCGTCACTGCTTCCGTAACGATGAAGTGACAGATTCATCACGCCCGTGCGCAGCCTGGCTTGTGCGGCGCGTTGCTGCGTCCCGCTTGCGTCGTCAGGCTTATCTGCTCCTTTTTTGTTCCTTCGCGACACGATGCGAGGCTGAAGGAGAAGTCCGGAGTCGCCCCTGATGGATGGGAGGGCCTGGACTGCGCCGTACACTAGCGCCGCCAAGAAGCGTCCGTTGGCTGCCTCTGTCCGCGGTATAACGTCGGAAGCGCCACCCTGCGTCGTCGCCGGCGTCCGTGGGAGAGGAAGTTTTTTCTCTGTCTCGACTGTGCACGGCGGGGGTTTCTGTTTTGCGGCGGGGCGGGGCCGGTTTTGTTGTTCTAATTAGCGTGGCGGCGGTGGCGACGCTAATTTGAAAGGATGATGCACCGCCGTCGCTGGCGTCGGCTGCGCCCCCTAACGAGAATGAATCGCGTCCAGTGGTCGCTCGCTGCGTGCGCGGTGCGTTGCAGATATCTGCTGCCGTTGTGAGGCGAAGGAGTCCGCAAGGAAGCCGTTTGCGCGCTCAGGGAGCGCCTCTTGTCAGATTATGTGCCGAGTCGACGTCGTCGCACCCTCTCTGCCGTTGTTTTTGTCTGGCAAAAAAAAAAAAAATTCCCAACTTTGTCGAGCGTCCTTTTCCCCTTGACGGCGGCTTTCTTTCTGACGTCTGTCGTCTCTGCGTCTCGGGCCATCCATCATCGTTAGCTACGTTTGCGACCTCGTTTGAGGTTTTTTACTTTGTTTTTGTTTATCGCCGGAAGTAAGCGCGTCGAGTCTGGGCGCCGTGACTTGCGGTCGTTCAGGGAGTAACTATAAGCTCGGACGGGAAAGGGGTAAATAGGGAGAGCCAGCAGCAGGGGAACTGGGGAATTGTGCGAGCACCACATCGAATCTCGCGCTTTCTGTTTGTGGGTTTTTTTTTTGTTTCCTTCTTTTTTGTCACGTCGTAGTATGTGCTGGAGCTACTTGTGAGCGTGACGTCACGCACAAGACGCTGAGTCCCTCACCCAGCATGGCTCTTTCTTAGCGGTTTTGGGGAAAAGTGCGTCCCGTTCCAGGAGTAATCCATTCAGTTTTAGTGGAGACTGCTTCTCGCTTGAGTGAGATGAGCGCGGTTCTCTAGGCTCGCGGCTTTTAGAGTGAACTTAGGGTGAACTCCTAGTCGCAGTTTCGGAGCACTTCCGGATCAATTTTTTCTGCACTTTGTCGGAGCAAGGCTGTTCCAACGGCAGATCGGGAACGGGGATTGCTTGTTCCAATGGCAGCTTGGTAGCAGTCGCCGAGCCAAGATGATCTTGCCTCGGCCGTTCAGCAGTCCGAACTGCTCCGCCGAAAGCGTCAGATTCGACCGGAACTCTTGCGTTATGTAGCAGACGACGCGCGCAGGAGAGGCAAGGTACGCTGGGTACTTTATATCATGTAATAATAATAATAATAATAATAATAATTGGTTTTTGGGGAAAAGAGATGGCGCGGTATCTGCGTCATATATCGTTGGACACCTGAACCGCGCCGTAAGGGAAGGGATAAAGGAGGGAGTGACAGAAGAAAGGAAGAGAGCGGTGCCGTAGTGGAGGGCTCCGGAATAATTTCGACCACCTGGGGATCTTTAACGTGCACTGACATCGCGCAGCACACGGGCGCCTTAGCGTTTTGCCTCATCTAAATTCAATAGACGTTTTTAGCGTACCCTAGACGTACTACCGGAGACGTACACCGGTTTACCGGACCCCTCTTGAGCACGCGCAGTGGCTCCCCCCCCCCCCCCCCCCCACCCCAACATTGGCACTGCGCATGCGCGAGAGGGGTCCGGTAAACCGGTATACGTCTCAGGTAGTACGTCTAGGGTACGCTAAAAACGTCTAATGTCACCGGCGAGTGAGCGCCCCCGGCTTGCTCTGGCCGGAGCAGAAGTGTTCGAAACGCAGATCTGGAGTGGGTGCTCTCTGCCGGATTCGAGCGCTCTGTTGCGGTGCGGACGGACCGCTACTACAATCAGAATCCACCCGCCGCGGTGGCTCAGTGGTTAGGGCGCTCGACTACTGATCCGGAGTTCCCGGGTTCGAACCCGACCGCGGCGGCTGCGTTTTTATGGAGGAAAAACGCTAAGGCGCCCGTGTGCTGTGCGATGTCAGTGCACGTTAAAGATCCCCACGTGGTCGAAATTATTCCGGAGCCCTCCACTACGGCACCTATCTCTTCCTTTCTTCTTTCGCTCCCTCCTTTATACCTTCCCTTACGGCGCGGTTCAGGTGTCCAACGATATATGAGACAGATACTGCGCCATTTCCTTTCCCCAAAAACCAATTATTATTATTATTATTATCCACCCTAAGATTTGCTACCGAATCGCCCAAGGACTGCGCGTAGCGAGTGGTCTATCAATGCTTTCTATGCACTCTCTGTGGTCCGTTGGGCTAACAAAGAATCCAAGGAAAGGGAAATGCACCCTGCGGTGGGCCAGGTGAGGAGATGAGATTAGGAGAATTGCTGGCGTGGATCAGTTGCGCTGACGTCGTAGTGGCCGACATGTTTGAGACCTGGAGCGCGGCGAAAAACTCCTCGTTTATCGAATCCGCTTAGTGCAACCGACTTCGACGTTCGCCCCTTTAAGCTATGCGTGGACCACTATCATGGCAGCTGTGACGTCACGTGAAACGCGTCTGTTGGTTGGCCGCGACTGGCGCGGAATAGGGCTGATTAGAGGTCGTTGGGAGCGTCATTTGTCCTTCAGCGAATGTGACTTGGTCTTGGCGGTGATTGTAATGCTGTGACTATCGCTTGCAGCGGAAAATAAAAAAAATACTGGTTTTTAGGGAAAGATGCCCCGCCGCGGTGGCTCAGTGGTTAGGGCGCTCGACTACTGATCCGGAGTTCCCGGGTTCGAACCCGACCGCGGCGGCTGGCTGCGTTTTTATGGAAGAAAAACGCTAAGGCGCCCGTGTGCTGTGCGATGTCAGTGCACGTTAAAGATCCCCAGGTGGTCGAAATTATTCCGGAGCCCTCGACTACGGCACCTCTCTCTTCCCTTCTTCTTTCACTCCCTCCTTTATCCCTTCCCTTACGGCGCGGTTCAGGTGTCCAAAGATATATGAGACAGATACTGCGCCATTTCCTTTCCCCAAAAATCAATTATTATTAGGGAAAGGAAATGGCGCAGTATCTGTCTCATATCGTTGGACACCTGAACCGCGCCGTAAGGGAAGAGATAAAGGAGGGAGCGAAAGAAGAAAGGAAGCGAACGCGGGTGTTGTAGTGCAGCGTTCGCTGTCGACAACTTACCTGCTTTGTGGCACCGAAGTTTCTCGATGATACGCGGTAATTGGTGGAGTGGCTGGCAGGCTTACCGGCGCAGTTATCTCCTCCGGGTGTTTTGCCTGTTCTGTATAGCCTTTTACACTCGTGCATCGTAAAAAAAATGGTTTCAGAACGATGTTCGAAAGATTGTCGAAGGCTGTATTTTTTTTTTCTTTGCAACCGCTCATTAGCCTTTCTCTGATGGCTTCTCGTTTTCGTCTCCTCTTGAATGCGACGAAGTAAACCGGCCCAGATCTCTGGCGCTATGCCGGTTAAGCGCGTCAGGTTTTTTGTTTGTTTTTGATGCCTTTAATGCGGTAGCATTAGAGTCATGGGGCCAAAATGCGTCCCCCGTCATCAGTTTCGCCTATTGGCTGGAGGGAAGTGACGTCACCGGACGGGAGCATTCCCATTGGCTGAAATAAAGTGACGTCACTTGACCTGAAATGACGTAAAGGCATAAACAGAATTGACCACACCTAATGGAATTAGGCTTCCCTGTGAAATTTTTCTTTTTTTATCGGAGCCGTACGGACTGGCGCAAACATTCATCCGAGAGAACGCACCACCGTTCGTTATTTCGTTCATGATGCTACCGATCGTCTCTCGGTGGCATTTTATTTTTATTTTTTACCCTGGTCCTCGTTTCCAGCATCCCTCTTACGTAATCGCTTTGTTTTCCGTCGTCATTCACTCTCATTATCTCTCCCTCGCAGGCGCCAAGGCCCCGAAGCGGCAACAAGTTCACAAGCACACCTCGCGGTGAGTACCTCTCTTCTGAATGATGCGTCGTCGTCGACCTTTGGGGTTTTCCTGTAGTGGCTGCCAGAAAAAAAAGGCGTCCAACTCGCCTTTAGTGTGGTGTCTGAGGGGAGAGGTAGCTCTAAGCTTCTCTCTAAAGACGAAAGCGTAAACGAAATAAACTGTTGCGATTCCCACACTTTTTCTTTTGTTTCTCTCTTCCTCCCCCCCCCCCCAACCCCCTTTTCTGGGTATCCCGAAGTGGCTGCCGGAAAAATGACGCCTCCTAACCTGTCATTTGTACTGCGACTCAGGTGTAATTTAGCTATAGCCCTCTTTCCTTTGATGACAGGCACGATAAAAAATCACTGTCCCCCAGTTTCTCAATGTGTTCTACTTTTTTTTTTCATAATTTATTAACGGTACTCGAATTTAAAAGGTGGGCTTCGCGGCATTGCACGCCTGCTGTGCGCGAAGCACGCTTTAAAGGCGGATCGTTCATTTTCTTTTTTTCCATCCTAGTGCAGGTAGAAAGAGCATCTTGCGACTGCGCAGTCGCCGATCGCAGTTTCGGCGCCGTTCGAGGTGATGCGGAAGATATTTTTCAATCTTCACGGGTGGGACAGGAGGGGGGCTTCGGAAGAAGGCGCGCTCATCATGTTCGACGAACGCATTTGTCACTCGGCAGCGAATTCTCCGCTTCTCCTTTCCGGCTGATTGTTTCGTTTTGTTTGTTCCGTGTCTGTTCGAGTTTTTCGGCGCTGTACTCCTCCGATCGTGGGAGCTTTCCGAAAGCTCTCGCCCCCGTCCCGAAATGAAATCCAGCTGAGGCGTGGAGAGCGCAGTAGACTTGACACAACAACACCTTTTTTTTTTTTTCCCGCGTGTCTCGCGCGCCTTTCTCGGGCGCTTTAAAGTTTCGTTCCGAGGATTTTTGAGCGACGGCGTTCCGGGCGATTTCATAACGTCGCCTGCGGGCGAACAATAGCGGCGCGCGCGCGCACCTTGGGAAGAGGCTTACAAAGAAAGGAGAATGTGGACGAAAAAACAGGCGTTTGGCTGCCGGGAATATGGGGAGAAAAAGGAGAGGTATAAAGGGAAGAGTATAGGGAGAGGGGAAGCGGTCTGGAATTCAATGATCTCGCCTGCCCGTTCCGACGACGGTGAGTTGGTGCGGGCGGGCGTCCACTTTAATGCAGAGGTGTGGAGGCGGGCTTCTTATATATATATATATTATGTAATAAGACCTATTTTTATTTTATATATACTTTTTTGCCTCCTGGCCGTTCGTAGCTCGAAAGAAATTGCGAAAAGGTTTCGTCGCGTAGAAGAAGCGGAGGCGAAGCGATGAGGAGGGAAGGAAGAATTCTCTTTTTTTTTTTTTGGAGAAGGATCGTCGTGACGACGTCCGCGACAACGACGACGTTACAAAACGCTTTTTGAAATATGGCGCAGTTCTCCCTCGTCGCAGAAGAGGGACAAGGAGGGGAAAGAGAGGGGGGGGGAAGCCTTATCTCTGCCCGACGCCGTTCCACCACTTTGGTCCGGAATGTCGAAAAATTTTCCCCACTTTCTCGACACCTCTTCTCACCTGCCGTCTTCCTCTCGTTCCCCCGTCTTTTTCGTCGAGTGCTTTCTCGTGCGATACACGAGTTCTCGCTGTTACAGCAGCAGCAGAGAAACGTACGCGGTGTCGTCGCGCCGCGGACAAAATGAATTCTGTGCGCTTCAGGCGAGGGAAGAAGAAAGCTTGGGAAGGTGGAAAAGGTGCAGGAAAAACGGCTCTCTCGTATCATCTTCGCTGGCGACGTACCTAGCGGCGTGTGCGGCGGTATGCGTGCTATAGGTAAAGCTCGCCTCGGTGCGTTCGCTTGCTGGGCACGCCGTTTTCCCTGCTCTCTCAAGGCTCGCTTCGGGCCTCGCGCGATGGGCGGCAATTTTCTTCGGCGCATTCTTCGGAGGCGCCGCGTGCAGAGCGAGCGCTATGCGTCTTTTATTTATTTTTTTTGCGTGTGTTGCTTTTCTTCCGGTCCCGGATTTTTCGCGATAGCTTTTGCTAGGGCTGGTCTCAAGGTCGTAGGTTCGCTTCCTGACTGTGCCAGCACCTTCAGTACTGCGAAGCAATGGAAACTAAGTGAGCAGGCTGAATATTGGGAAGGGAGCGGGGAAGGGGGGTTGAATGCTTGCGTTTCGAGTGGTTGGCATTTTTCGGGTTGTTCAGTCAGCATTCGCGTGGCTTGCGAACAAAGAAGACAGAAACGGGCTTGCCCGCGCGGTCATTTCCTAATATTTTTTTAAAGTTTAAGGACGGTTGCGAACAAATAAATAAAATGACAGACCTGGTTGCGGTTTTCACGCGAGGGCCTCCATTCGAAGAGGAATATGGCCCTCTCGAGGAGGAGAATATGGCCTTCGTAAAAGAGAGGGCCGTTGTGCAATCTCCTCCTGGCGTAAATATGCATGCGCGTATCACCTCTCAGTATTGCCATTGATACGGGGATGGTGGCCGGTTTTCGTGTCATCGGCTCTCTGTCGGCGCCGATATGTGCGAATGTCAAAACGGCCCATCGACGTTTCGTCGTGTCCGACTGCCGCTCTTTATTCCTGGTAATTCTTCGTTCGCTGGGATGCATTGGAGGCGATGTTTGGCTATTTCTTTCTCCCCCGTCTCCTCTTGAGCATGAGGGACCGTATTACGACGCCCCGAGATCGGTTTTTCGCCTCTTGGAGTTGTGCGCGTGTGCTCTGTGCTTCTTTTATGGACTCAACACGCGTGCAACCTGTATATATGTAACATTGTGTGAGTAGCATATTTCTGTATGTTACCCCTCCCCCTATCGTCGCTTCCTGTCACCTCACCTCTTTCATTTCATTTCTCCATTCTTCCTGTTATCCTTTATTTCCGCTGCCCCTGCAGCTCAGGGGCCTCCGTAGTGATGGCAGATGCAGGGGCTAGCGAAAATCTTTTCCTTCTATTTGATTGTTATATTTATTTTTATTTTTTAACAAACACTACTACTACTACTACTACTACTATTTTTCGGGGCAATAACAATAATAATTGGTTTTTGGGGAAAGGAAATGGCACAGTATCAGGCTACGAAGGACGCCGTAGTGAAGGGCTCCGGATAATGTCGACTATCTGGGGGTCTTTAACATGCACTGACATCGCACAGTACATGGGCCTCTAGCATTGGTTGGTAATAATAATAATTGGTTTTTGGGGAAAGGAAATGGCGCAGTATCTGTCTCGTATATCTTTGGACACCTGAACCGCGCCGTAAAGGAAGGGATAAAGGAGGGAGTGAAAGAAGAAAGGAAGAGAGGTGTGCCGTAGTGGAGGGCTCCGGAATAATTTCGACCGCCTGGGGATCTTTAACGTGCACTGACATCGCACAGCACACGGGCGCCTTAGCGTTTTTCCTCCATAAAAACGCAGCCGCCGCGGTCGGGTTCGAACCCGGGAACTCCGGATCAGTAGTCGAGCGCCCTAACCACTGAGCCACCGCGGCGGGGCGGTTAGTTGGTTTTTCGGGGAAAGAAAATGGCGCAGCGACTGTCTCGCTTATCTCGGCGGACACCTGAACCGCGCCGTGGGGAAGGGAGAAAGAAGGGAGTGAAAGAAGAAAGGAAGAAAGAGGCGCCGTAGTGGAGGGCTCCGGAATAATCTCGGCCACCTGGGGATCTTTAGCGTGCACTGACATCGCACAGCGCACGGGCGCCTTAGCGTTTTTCCTCCATAAAAACGCAGCCGCCGCGGTCGGGTTCGAACCCGGGAACTCCGGATCAGTAGTCGAGCGCCCTAACCACTGAGCCACCGCGGCGGGTTTTTTTTTTCGGGGCAACGAACGAATTTACTGACGTCCGAAAAGAGTGGAAACAACCGGGCAAGGCGGAGGTGGATACGCGCGATGCGGTGATATAGGGGAGAGGGCGTCTGCGTTGTGTTCTGCGGGCGGCGAGCGGCCGCAGAGGGTGGGTAGGGAGAGGGTAGGGAGCGCTGCGAAAGTTCTCGCTGCCCTAAAGATGGGACGCACCACCGCCGGCCGCGGCTGCAGAGGCACGCGTTTTATCGCTGTGCCTCGCGGCGCGGCCATCATCGTGGTTTGGAAAAAGGAAACGCTCCATTGGAGACCCGGAACGCGCTCGCTGCTACGGCGGAGGCTTCAAAACGGTCGGCGATGATCACGACGGAAGGAAGGCACGTTTAAATCGTTTTCGTCGCGCGCAGCCGTCGTTGGAAAGTGGGAAAATAAATGTTGCGACAGTTGCTGTTGCTGTACTTCCGCTTCAGGTGTGTGCGCGACAAAGTAACGGCACGAGGTTTTCGGCTGCGTGCGTCCGACGCAGACGCGGCGAGCGAATAAACAATCGGGAAATGGCAAAATGCGGCGTCGCGCGCGAGGCTGGCCGCGTGTTTGACGCTTCTCTCTCCTTCCCCCTCTCCCCCCTCCCGCCGCCGTCCAAAACTCGGCCGTTTTTTTTTGTTTTTTACTGGAGAAAAATCTTTATTGGACTGGCGTCCTTCTGCTTTCCTCCGTTACACAGCGCTCCCTCGCCTGATGTTGCTCTTTAGGTTCGCTCGTGTTGCAGTGTGTGTGCTCGTCTAGCGATCTTTTGCTTCGTTTCCGGTGGCGAAAAAGGGTTGCGGAAACCGGTTCCGCTCTCGCGAGATCCCGGAAACTGCGGGAGAATCCGGGCTCATTGTTCGGGTGGTTGTTGGGCTAACTACTGTTAAGGTGTTCTGCGACCTGTGTGTTTACTACTGGGAGAAAGGAAGGCCCACGGTTTCAGATATGTTTATTTGTTTTTTGTTTACAGGTCACTTGCGGAGCTGGCAGTTCAGAGGGGAAGGGGGGGGGGGGGGGGGGCAGTCTACTTGAACTATGTATTTCTTGCACTTTTTTCGGCAAAAAAAAGAGCTGGTTTTTAAATAATTCATCACTGGCTGGTAATGTAAAGATGGTGTATCATCTAAGACTTTACACAGTTTTCAAAACTAGCTTTAGGCTTTTTTAGTTAGAAGACTGCTTTTTCGGCATAGCATTGTCGGTGGTGCAGTACGTCACAATAGAGCTGAGACATGCTGACTAGCCAGCTGGTTAACTAATATTGAATAGTTAACTTTTTAACTATTACTTTTAGGCTAGGCTCTTCAATTAGTGAGAGGCCTGTAGCCCACTGTAATTAATATTCATATCAGTTTTTAGAATTTCGAAAATGCGGCTAAACTCTGTGCTGCCCCCCCCCCCCCCCCCCCCAAAAAAAAAAAAGATGAAAATTGGTTTTGAGGAAAAGAAATGGTGCAGTAACTGTCTCGAATATCTGCCTGGACACCCAAAGGGAAGTAACTACCTCATATATCTCGATGGACACCCAAAGGGAAGGGCAGGGCAAGGGAAGGTGTAAAGGAGGGACCAAAAGAAGAAAGGAAGAAAGAGGTGCTGTAGTAGAGGTGTCTGGAATAATTTTGACCTCCTGGGGACCCATCTTTTACTTGCACAGACATCCCACAGGACAGGGGCGCCTCCATTGCAAAGGGGCTGGTGTGCTGTGGGATGTCAGCGGACGTTAAAGGCGGCCCAACTTATTTTCGCTATTTCGAGGAGTTCATGCACTGGAGAGATTGCTTTGCCTGCAAGCTTCACGAAAGCGCATGTATTTTGGCTCGATGTACCTAGAATTTGTTAGGGAACAGTGCCAAAAACAACCGAGTTTTTGAAATTCTAAAAGCTGATGTGGATATTACATACAGAGGGGCTACACGCCTCTCATTAATTAAGGAACCTATGAGGAATAGTTAAAAAGTTAACTATTCAGTATTAGTTAACCAGCCTGCTAGTTAGCATGTCTTAGCTATTCTGATGTACTTCACCACTGACAATGCTATCCTGAAAAAAGCACTCTTCTAACTCAAAAAGCCTATTTTTAAACGTTGTGTAAAGTCTTAGATGAAACATCCTGTATAGGAAAAGCAAAACCTCACTCAACTTCTGAAGCGTATGTATTGTCGCTATAACCCACTTTCTCTACAGTGCAACATAATGCGGTCTTATTGCGTGTGCTAAACACCAAAGAATTTCTTTTTATGATTGATGTATTTTATTTTGATTTAGTAATGCTAAATATTGAAGTCTTGTGAGGGTCTCCCACTTGCAGTCATTAAGCGCAGTTTAATTTAGTCTCATGTTTCACGATGGCACTGTCACACTATTTATGGTACATTTTTTTTATTCCATTAAGATAGTGCAGCTGGTAAATTGTTTATCGTTTTTGCTTATACTGCTGACAGCTGCATGTCTTCTAAGGTGACACTCACTTCAGGAACACTTTTGTTCATGTTACGAAACTTAATTTATCTGGAAGGATTCATCACATCAGTTCTCATGTCATCCTTTTTGGGATAGCATTCAGAGAGTAATATTTGCTTTTCTGATCTGTGTGATAAAACATAAAAGAAGAAGATGAAATTCCTCTTACGTGGCAAGCAACCTTATTCCAGGACTGCGTGTCAGGCAACTGTCAAACACTGGCATGGCATATTTGGATTGTCATTGTTTTTGCATTCTGTAAAACATGGTTTCTTACTTTATAGATGTCTACCCAGCGCCAACAACTGGAACGCACATTATTTGCGACATATTTCGTCAACGTCTGCTCTCTGTGAGTATTTTGTCACAGATCCCTGTGCTCCAGTTTGGACATTGTTGCATGCTGTCATCATGTCACATGGGTCACAGGCATAAAATGAGCTTGTTTCTTTTAGGCGACGAGTTTCGAGTCATCAAATGCCCGCAACTAGCAGAGTCCCTGAGTGAAGGCGACATTCGATGGAACAAAGGTCAGTTTGTTTTACTGCCTCACTTTTTTTTTTCAGAGAGTGTGACAGCAATTTAGCTATGGCAATGTCACCCATTTCCGTTTCACCGCAGAGCATCACAGAAATAAGATTTTATCTCACAGAACATTATGGTAACTTCTTTGTTGTGCCCCTTCACTGAAAGGCTCTGTTGTTTAGCTGGAGAAAGAACTGTAACCATTTTGACGTCATCCGTGCTGTCTTATCTGCAGCATATCACATGAATAACAGATTGTGTTATCTCAAACTGATGAGCACAATTATTCACCGAGGGCACTAATTTGGGCAGTTTGGTTCATTACCCCTGAAAACAGTGCAGGCACAAAACAGCAACACAGGCACGCAGCCAAGGTGGCATCTGTGTTGTATCTGCTTACCATATTTTCTTAATAACTGTAGTCCGCACAAGATATAGAGCCTGCAGGGGCAAATTTTTGGCCTAAAGTACAAAGTTCTTGTTCGAAATAGTCCGCACCCGGTGTATGTATATTCCACAGGGACGAATTTCAGCAGAAAAAATATATATTTTTTTTAATTGTTCGCTTATGTGCCAGAGGCAAGTCCAGATTTTCTTCAGATTTTTCAGAGACGCAGCCCTCATCCGTGCACTTTTTTTATTGCCATCAAATTTTTTCCCCTGTGCGGTTCAACTTTACTATTGCACACACTCCACTGCACTGAGCTTGCCGGGAAGGCTCTTCCTCTTTTCAAAGCCACTGAAACCATTCTTCAAGGAGGACTACAATGCCTCTGGCATTATTCATCAAGGTTTTTCACATTTGTTCACAAATCCAAGCACTGGGAAGCAGCCACTCTAAGTACTTAAACTCCAGCAGAATTTGCTTGCATATTGAAGCTAATTGCATATCGCAGCTGATTTCACTATGTGATTTAGTATGGCAAAATGCCACAGCCGCAGTTGGGTTCTGTGTTTTTACTTCAACAGCCATGCTAGCTCTTTTTGGATGTGACAAACGATCTTAAAAAATTAAATCATGTATAGTCTGCACCCATAGTTAGTCCGAACCTTGTGAAATATCAGCTTTCAAACATGTATAGACCGGAAAATACTGTTACGAGGCGGCAAGCCAAGGAACAGCACAACATGATGCCAGATGAAAATATGATTTAATGGCTGCGGGCCTAGCGCGAGCGCTCCGTCCTGCGCCACTGCCCTCTTCTTCGTCTTTGTAACATTACCCAGGGCCACAGAGCGATTGCCTAATCAAGTGCTTGAATTCCGAACGGTGAGGTGACGATGAGCATGATCAGAAAGGATAGAAGAAGATGAAAGGCTTGCCACCAAGATGAACGAGATGGTCTGATGAACGGTTGCCCCCCGGAGCTTCAGGTCCAGCAGCCGGTCAGTTATGGACTCGCCGAACAGCATGGGCAGGGGTGCCGTCCTGGCTCGTGTCGTCGTCGGGTCATAGTGCATCTGGTCCTGTTCATCGTGTCTTGTGGTAGGAGGGGCTGAGGATGGGACAGGGGAAAGCGGCTAGTCGGTTCTGGTCGGGTCGAGCTGGGGTTGAGCCGGGCGATGGAGTCGAGGTCCCCGCGGCCGACGACGAAGGCGAGCAGAAGGCGGCGATGCTCCATAAACCAGGATGATTATGTGGGACCCGCACCTCATACAAAATGTTACGAGGTGGCAAGCCAAGGAACAGGACGACATGATGACAGATGAAAATATGATTTAATGGCTGCGGGCCTAGCGTGAGCGCTCCGTCTCGTGCCACTGCCCTCTTGTTCGTCTTCGTAACAATACGGTACTTTAAAAATATGCGGCTACCCAAGATAGTGACAAAAGGAAGGCAAGATGCACACAAGCGTTATGTGATTAGAGCTCTTTTCTCAGTCTTGTGCTCATATTGGTTGCACTATACTTTTGAAGACATGCCACACTGGCTCAACACAAACTGCCATATTTCATGTATTTCTTTGCTCCATAGCTATTGTTTTTGCACGAAATCAGTCATTGCTTTTATGGATGGCACACTTTGGGTCCCGGCTACCTTGTTTGCATTCTTGAGTAATGCTTTTTGCATTGGCACCTGTTTTTCAGCTGTTGGTGACACTGTGAAAGAAGATGAAGTCATCTGTGAGGTGGAAACAGACAAAGTGAGAACGCACATTGGTTTTTGAAATGTTTTTTGTCAGTCCGTATTGATTTGTGCCAGTGGTGCTGTATTTTCAGGCCAGAGTAAATTTTGTATGCTTAACATGTGGAATGCTTTGCTGGCTTCAAGGTTTTTGTTATGCTCTCAGTAATATGTGACTTTTTTGATTTGTGTTGATCGGAATAGATTCATTGTTGACTACAATTAATTATGTTTTCCCATTACTGCATTTGGTGAAAAAGAAGAGAAATCAAATTAGTGTTCTTGTGCAATGCATTACGTTGCATTGATGGAACTCATCTCTTCAAGGGGTCCGCATTGACCAACTTTTCCAGTAACAAGAAGGGTATGGAGGAAGGATACAAAAAAAATGAATTCTAGCTCAAAAAATCAAAAGTGAATAACTAAAAAGCTGTGGTGAAGAGGACAACTTGAAATGTAAAAATTTCTGTTATTCTTTTCTTTTTTGCAGTTCAGTTCATTTCTTCTTTGTTTTTGTGCATCATATTCGAAATTTTTAGGCTCTTCTCTTGAAAAGCTAACTATTGCTTAGGTAGGGATGCTTTGGAAGCATTGTCAGCAGAGGGTCAGAGTGGGGGGGGGGAGTAAAGGTTGTAACCTTCAGTCAGCAGGTAGCACGGCAAGATTGTTCAGGCCGCATGTTTGAGGCTGGTGCTGTAGGCACCAGTATGCAAGACGAAGTTGTGGCTATGTGGCTGTGCAGTACAGTCACTGGTTTGATATTCTGTCGCCGCAACCAGAGTTCCGTGGCGGAGAAATGCTAGAACCACCCATGTTTTATAGTATTGCTTTTTCGCCAAGGACCTAATGTGTTCAGAATTTAGCCATAATCCCACATCACAGTGTCCCTTGTTGTCTACGGTGTATATTTGATGCGTAAAAATGCAATGATAGTTGACATAAAAAAAATGCCTTTTCACAGATCATTCTATATACTCTAACCTGGTTCAGAGCAGGCCTGCGTACTGTAAAGGCGCTGTTCGTCACAGAGCTACTCTGTCCATGCAGACCTCCGTGCCCATTCATGCACCAGCTGCTGGTGTGGTCGCTGAGCTCCTCGTGGAAGATGGCGCAACGATCCAGCCGGGCAAGGACATCATGAAGCTCAAAGTCGGAGCAGGCGAGTGTGTGCTTCACATCTCTTAAGCTGTGAGGCATGAAATTTGGGGCCTAATTTGGGTGTGCCACAGCCTCGTCCTTTTCAGTATCTGCCGTTGCTATTGCCTTTAGCTAGACGCTGCTATAGCCAACATTATTTCACTTTGTCTTCATAATAGTGCATCATGTGGCCTGTGCCATCTGAGACGTGAGAACTCTTGTGTCACTGTTATGATTGGGTGCTTCCGACTCAAAATTAATTTTAGCATTTTTATGGCAGTTGCACCCTTGCTTTACGAGAAGGTAGAAGGTAGTCAAGAGAGAGTGAGTGCAGGTGTTACTTTTTGAGATGAAGTCCTTATTTGGTGCTGTAAAACACGTGTGTTTGAATTGTATTAATTAACCTTATGTGCAATGTAAACGAAATCAGGCCTACAGGTATGTGGTGGCCAAATGGCCCACATAATCTGAGCTGTGGGAATGATGATATAGTGGTGCCTATGTAATCAGCTACAGTTTGAAGTGCACTGCGACACTGCACGGAGCATCTTGTAGCGAGACCAAAATTAAAGGTTGTGTTGAGCTCGAATGGCCATCATTTTGTTTTTTTTTCTGTTTAGTCAGTTTGTCTATGGGTGCAACCTGTAATAATTTGTATTGAATCCTCATATCCGTTCACATGCGGTGTGTGCTGCTCACAGTGTTGCGGAGGCTGACCTTTCCGCGCTCACACAAAATGGCAATGTCCGCATACTTTAGCATGTTAGCTGTTCTTAGCACGTTCCTCAATTTATGCTTCTCAACTTGTGTTTATGTTTTGGCTGGAGCAGCGGTGCTGGTGGCTGATCTGGCGAACTTGGCACCATGCCAAGACACTACTGCGCCTGACGAATGTACTTATGTTTAGAACACCAGCGAGACAGTTTGGAAGGGGCACGATGCACAAGCCAATGCATGTTGGAGTATGTGCACTCGAGCATCACACACCACAGCTAACACTCTGATATTCATGTTATGCACTTGTATTATCCTGCGAGCTTTTTTTTTGTATCTCTCTCATTTGCGCCCCATCCTTGTGGTAAGAACGATGGGGCAAAGAAATCACCCTGTACATGAGCACACTCAAGTGACCATGAAATGTCACAAATAGGCAGCATTCAGAAAAGGCAACATCATAAAAAAGAGATGCATGCACTGGCAGCACTTTGTGGCATGCAACACAAGTAGCAAGATATAAGCAAAAAAAAAGAGAAACATTTACCATACTTTGTAGCGAAAATAGGAAAAAGTGTTGGGGAGCATGTTTGAACCAGCCAGGCATGCGGCTGAGCCATGGGAGGGAACTGGACAGCCAGATACTTTTTCAGGTCTGCACAGCCACCACAGGAGAAGAACATGCGCGCAGGTTGCTCTTTAATCTGGAACAGCGGCACGGTTTCCTCTCTGGCCACCAGATGTCGCCAGCAATCTACCAGCTCCGCGCACTTGTGACATGTTATCTGGTTACCATTGAATTTGTCCTCTCTTAAATGTTTCGGCCAAAAACCAGCAGTGCAGGACGTAATTTGGCATATCTACAAGGTTCCGGGAGAGAAGTTATAGACACACAACAGCAGTATTGCCAGACTGTGCATTTTTACCAAAATTTTTTCCTCTCTCTTGAGCACATCAGTATTCTCTATATTCCTGTAGCCTGTACACTCTTGTTAGCACCCCAGACACGTAAAAAGTTGGCCATTTTTCCTAGAGTCTACAGATATGGTGGTCCTCTATAAGAGCATAGATAAGCAAGGTGCCTCAAGGAGCTGTAATGTCGGCACAAAACCAAAATAAAGAGGTTGAAAATAAGCCATTTTGTCTATGGAAGAAGATGCCTGTGCTTAAAGGTTTATTTTCACTCTGCCCCTCTCTCTCAAAGGTGGTGGAGAAGCAGCGTCCGCAGCTCCTCCGCAACCAGCAGCAGCGCCTGCATCGCCACCACCCGCTGCTGCTGCTTCAGGAGGCGGCGAAGTGCGAACCATAAAGTGCCCACAGCTGGCAGAGTCGCTTAGTGAGGGGGACATTCGCTGGAGCAAAGGTGGGTCCTAAGTTCTGTTTCTGCTCGTGTCAACCAAATGTTTCGTCTTTTCTTTTTCGTCTCCCTCTTTCTGTCTCTCTTTTGCGGCACTTCTCATGGTTCATCTTACTCATTGTCATCATTTCAATTCCAGGCTGCCATGTTAAGCAGCAGTGAAGTTTAAATTTTTGGAAGCTCTAGTTGTCTGCGAACTTTTGATCATAGCTGTATGCTTTTTCACCGGAGTCGCTGACTTAGCAAGGAGATGCAATAAAACATGTGCACACATTAAGGCTGTTCTCGGGCAGTAACACTGAAATTATGGTGCAGATTTTGTCACTTCGTTGCTACAACTCACAATATTTTGTACTAAGCTACCTTTAATCACATTTTGGGACCACATTAGTGAGTTTTAGATTTGGGAGACCCTACCTGTTGTAGGGATAGGGGAGGTTACTGTTCTGCACATTCGTGCAGATGCCCTGCCATTCCCCTATCCCCCTAATCGATAAAGTCCCCCTATTCTAAAACTTGCTATTATCTGGGCCCAACAGCTAGGTGACTCAGGGCCGTCTCTATGGTGTTTGCATTTCTTTCTTCTACCCTGTACATTAAGCATTTTAATTGTGCTCACTTCTAATTTACGCTCATTTTAAATTTACTCACCCTTGAGGTTCAACATATGCCAAATAAGTTGTGTACCATTATATGTGAATAAAGCATTTGCAGAGGCATTGTGCTCAGTGCATGCACTGTCTCATGAAAAAAAAAATTTTTTTTTCATGAAAACTCCTGATTTACAGGGAAACTGTGAAAAAAGTTGTGTGGTAGATTTGTGAGATTAGTCGAAATTGGAAAGGATCAGGGCCTTGATAAAACGTTGTGGTACTATTAAAGCGGAAATAGTTTTATTAACCAAGGTTAACACGAGAAAGACTGATCGCCAACGTTAGTGTATTCACATCACTGTGAAGATTTCAACATCCACCCTGTCCTCTTCTTCAGGCGTTGGTGACACCGTGGCCGAAGATGAAGTGATCTGTGAAGTAGAAACCGACAAGGTATGGCATGGCACGTTGTCTGCTTCTGAGGTCTTACTTTGAATAGAAAGGAGGCTCAGAAGGTAAACCTGCTTTTGTGTCACCGCTCTGTCAGTCGCATTGTGTGCGCTCCAATCAGAGTGTCACGCTACAGTGGAGTTTCTATAATCCAAACTTACTTGCTGTGCTTTGGTGACCAGGTCCCACCAAAGTTGCTTTATTTGAATGGGTGTAGTATGCCACCCTTTAACAGTACAGCTCTGGCTCCCACTTCAGTGGATGGAAAATACAAAACTGCCAGTCCTCGTTCTTTCCTTAAATTGGCTCACGATAATTCAGGCTCAAAGGGTACCATACCAGAAAGTTTGTTCACATTGTGTGCAGTTCAATGTTTTTATACACTTGATGCTTATGGGACCAAGGCATCAGTTCAGGTAAACCGGCAGCCCAAATTAAGCGAGCCCAAATTAACGAGAGTTCACTGTACTTGTGCAGTCGTCCACGGAGCTGTCTAGAGTGCATCTGCGCTCCGCAGCATGCAGAGCGACGTCTAGCGGCAGTGCCTGGTTCGAGATAGAGCATGTCTGATGAGCATGACTCAAAGATGCGCAATCTCAAACCAGGCTCTGCCACTAGTTGTCGCTGTGTGCGCTGCGGAGCGCAGCTGGCACGGAGTTCGAGGGCTCTAGGCAGGTCTGTGGATGACTGTACTACAACCCGCCTACCCACCAGTGTCAGGTCCCCTCGTTCCCTTTTAACCCTCTACCCGTTTTAAACCTCTATCCAATATAGCATGGGTTCTCCGACTACATTTTGGGGAACCGTTGCAGCACTTTGTACCAATGCCAGGTGCTCTGGCGAGCCCCAGAGAGTCACTGAAAACAACAAAGCGCCAACTGCATAGGGCATATGTCCACTAGTCGTCTATAGCAAGTTGGTGCATATTGAAGGACAGCACTCGCATTGGGAGTACCTAAGCCCGGATGTAAAAGCTGTGAGGGTAGTGCACATCCACTGCACATAGGACCATGAAACAAAAAAAAGGTTGTGAGGCTTCGAGGTTTATCAGCTAGACTGAGGTCTCCCCGTCCGCACACTTTCCCACACTGGTGTCCTTCACATGCCGCAGTTCATGCACAGATCACACGCATGCCGCACTCGTATATGTCCGCCACTACCGCTTACCATGAACAACCACCACCCCAGCAACCACCACACACCATGAACATGTTTTCCCGCCGAACCTCACACTCCTGTGCCAACTCCGTACCATCCCACCGTCCCAACTCCTTCCTCTGATGGGGCCACTGACACTGGCCCTCACAAAATGAAGGCAATGAAGTCTGAAAGGGAGAACACTGCAGTTTCCGACGGCAAATGCTCTTCCATGATACGCTTTCATCTTTCAACTTTTGCCATTAGGTTTAGGAGTATTTAAAACTGAGGACCAGCGTCAAAACATGAATCAAATCATTTTTTGCGCTTTGAGACAGGGTAAGATGAGAAGAAGCAAGGTGCCAATTATGGTTGTTTTTGTAATTGAAAATACATGTTTATGATGCATTCTGCCACGTGCTTGCATTTCCCGCATTAAGAATGCCGCTTACTTCCCCTCACAGTCCTGGCATAGCCATCTGTGCTTCCCACATGTTGCGCTTCTGCAGTTTTACATATTTAGGATGCAGTGACTTGGTTAAAAAAGTATTTGCAAACCTTAACCACTGCTCATGCAAGCACCATGGATGGCATACAGCAGCTTCATTTCAGACAAGTTGTGCAAACCCTGACTCTTCGCTATGCGACTATGCAAGCTGGCACTCACATGTACGCAATGCAGTTACCATGTACCAGCCTGTGAGGAATGTCTCCTCCACCCCTTTTATTGGTCTTCTTTTTTTCTGGGGCTCAGCTTTATTCGAAGAAATTTTATCACCTCAGAGTTTCACAGTGTTCCTACATACAAAAATTAACCGATGCCTAAACAAATAAACCAGACAAGCAAGAGAGAGCTGATGCTGTCTTAATAAAATTTATGAGTCTACTGTTGCTGTTCACTGCATATACAACTGAAACTTTGTGTCAGAAATGAGAGAGAGCTAAGTGAAACTTTTTCTCACGGTCTATTCTTGTTCTTGCCTTTGCATCCATTCTTTATATGAGGTTATCATTTCTGGCAGTTCTTTTGACCAGGTTGCCGGTCTCCTTCCGTGTCAGGGTTGTTTGTCCACTTACTTGTATCTCATACCTGTAATGAAATGGTGAAATTGTGTAATGAAATGAAACATTTGTCTTTTCCAGACATCTGTGCCCATCCATGCGCCAGCTGGCGGAGTCATCCTCGAGATCCTGGCACCCGACGGAACTACAGTGCAGCCTGGCAAAGACATCTTTAGGTTGCAAATCGGAGGTGAGGCCATCTCACTCAGTCTGCCACTTTTTCTCCGCCAGTTGTCCATAGCTGAAACAGCAAACTGTTTGCATTATGGAACTTGTGATCTCTGCGGCATGTGTCCTTCATATGCCCTGTGTTGCTGCATCATCTGAAAACGCCATAGAAGATCTTGGTCAGGAGTTCTCAATCGGTTTAACCTCGAGGAACACCAATGGCTTTTTTTTAGACGTGCTTGAAAATCCTCCGTGTCTTGACTTTCCACTCCCTTTCTGCAAAAAATGCATGTGAAAAAGAGTCTGCAGGTGCTGGGCCCCTCAATGAATGGCCAAGTTCTACTAATGATGACTGGCTGAATAGGGAAATGTTTTGGTGCATGTAATTACATCGTTAATTGCAAAACAAAGTAGGTAAAAAGGGGGAGGGGGGAGTTGATGCGCATGCATGGATTTAGGTGCTTAGTTGTCGCCTCTTATCAAGTGCCACCAGGACTGCGCGTGCACATCATCCTTGGTTGCAGGACAGAGCTTAGGTTCCTTCGCACCATGCGCTGTCTGTGCCTACCTTTGGACTACGAAGATGTACAAGGGGCTGCTGAGAAGTTCCCGGCTTTGCGCAGAAAGAAAAGAGCCACAGTTTTTAAAGTGCACATTTATTCAACATATTACCCCCTCAGACTGATGCACTTGTTACATCGTTTTTTTTTCAGCTTTTCTATTCCGTTTTAAAAAAAAATTATGTGACAGGTAGTCAAACCAGCTTTGAGCAGCATGTTTGACGTCAGCAGTGTCATCGAAATGACGACCCTGGAGATGTTTCTTCAAGTTCGGAAAGAGGTGGTAGCCAGAAGGGGCCAGGTCAGGTGGATAGGGGGATGGTGGACCAATTGGGAACCCAGGGTCTTCAGTTTGATAGCCACAACTCTGGACGTGTGTTTAGGTGCATTGTCCTGCAACAAAAGGATTCCTTTGTTCAGCTTTCCCTGGCGTTTCATCTTAATTGCCTCTTTCAGCTTGTCGAGGAGGCTGGCGTAATACTCTCAGCTTATACTACAGCCCTGAGGCGTTTAGTCCACCAACAGAACATCATCTTTGTCTTAGAAAATGGACACCATGACTTTTTTAGCTGATTTCTGGGTGCGGAATTTCTTCGATCGCGGGGACCCACTGTGGCGCCATTCCTTTGACTTTTCCTTGGTTTCGGGATCATAAGTGTGGAGTTATGTTTCATCCTCAGTCACTAATATATGTATTTAAAAAGTCCTTTGTAGCATCAAAATGGGTCAGAACAATTCTGGATGTCTGAACTCGTGCCTCCTTCTGTTCACTTTTCAAACATTTCGGCACCCACTGCAGTGAAAGCTTCCGCACGTCTAGGATATTGGTAATAATAAAACCAACACGCTCCCTGGAGATGTTGCAGATATAAGAGGTTGTCTTTCTGTCTTAGTGGGTAGTACAGCATGCACTTCTGAAAAATTGTTCTGAAATAGCATCCTAGGTCGCAGCTACAAATCAGGGCAAGCGACACAACGCAGCCAGTCTGATTCATTGATCTTTTACCGGTCTCTTAACTTTCACCTGCCTAAGATTTTCTTGTTTTTTCGAGCATACTTTTCACCCAATACTCACCGTAGTTTTTAGTTCCAACTTGTAATCACCTCACAACTGTTCTAACCTGCTCCCTACATTGTTTTGCTCTCTCTCTTTCTTTTTGCAAGGCACAAAATGCCAAGAATCAACAACCAGCGGTCTATTATAGTTATAGTTTGAATAACTAGGGAAGAAAAGTGTAATCAGAGCCAGCCAAAGCTCAGTGATGAGCTGAGGAAATTCGCCACTATAACGCAGCTGCACCTGGCAAAAATTAGGAATCCTTGGGCAGAAATGGAAGAATCCTTTGGCCTGCAGTAGTCTCAACTCAGCTGATGGGGGGGGGGGGGTGACAGTGACGACATTCAGAGCTGTTGTTTGTGTAGTGGGAGGAAAAGGAAAGATGTGGAGGTTAGCCTGTCCTTTGTCCTGTTGGCTACCCAAACTAGGGGATTAGGGGGTGGGTGAAGGATGATGAAGACTCGGAACTTAAGAGAAGTGAGAAGTGGAATGCATTGATGCACATAAACTGATAATAAATAAGTTTCGTGTCTCCTAGGTGACATGGTAATGTGAAAAAATTTGGAGGACGCTTAAGACGAAGAGTGAGACACAACAGCCTGTTGCAGCGTTGCCAAGGAGTGCACAGGGGCATAATGGGTGGCCCCTTGAACAATTTAAGGAAAGGACGCCTGTCTCACATATCCCAGTGGACACCCAAACCTGGCTGTGAGAGAAGGAAATTGAAATTAAAATTGGTTTTAAGGAAAGGAAATGATGTCACAATTCAGGCTGGACACAGGGGACACATAAGGGAAGGAAAATTCCTTCCCTTACTGTGTGTGGTGCGGTTCAGGTGTCCACTGAGATGTGCCATTCATTTTTCCCTCAGGGCCAAAGAAGCCAGCGACACAGGCTTTTCTGCCACAAGGCTGTCCCATTAAAATGGGGAGCAGTCTCTCCCAGGCGTGGTTGTTGTTTGTCATGTGCAGCTTTGGCTCTGACACGCAGGTGTTTGCTCATTGTTTCCTGATTGCACTTTTGTTGGCAGGAGCTGGCGCTGCACCTGCTGCTGCTCGGCCAGCGGCTGCGCCGACACCGGTGGCTACTCCGCCTCCTCCTGCTGCATCATCAGGGCCAATACCAACAACGCCGCCACCCACACCAGCAATGCCCTCAGGTAGGGAGGCACACTGCACAGTGAGCAGTTCATGTGCAACTCTGGCTACACTGGGCATGCTATCACTCTAGATTCTAAAGGTGCAAATGATACTACTAAAGATGCAGAAATTTTAAACTTTGTCTTGTGGAGTTGGCAGCAGACTTGTCCAGCACTCCATCGGTGCACAGCAGATAACAGAAAGCAAAATTACACAGTGGCTGATAGTTTCCTGGCACCATGGTCGTGCCCACATGGCTTGTTGGTCTGTGTGACTCCACTCTGTTGTGAGAATTGCATCTAGAACCTAGCAGCTGCGGCAACACATTGCTTTGTCTGCAGAGCTGTGCGCAAGTTTGATACCCATCGACTGCACAGTGCTAGGACCACTTTGGAGAGAAAGCACTTGAGCAGAGGTTTTGTTAACTCACTAGCATGTTGCTGTGATAGGTCTAACTGCTCTTCTAACATCAGAGTCTCTCAAAGAGGCGCTCAACAGTTGGGGTGCATGCTGGTTAAGGAGAACACACTCACAGGGCACTGAAACGTTGCGATTGCATTGTCCTTGATCGACCTGTCAGGCTTTGCTGCAAAGCGAAGCAATTGACGTGCTTTTATGCTGATGATTAGGTTGTTTTGTCTATCCTATTTCGGGAGAAGGCTAAAGTTCGTGCAGGCAGGATACAAGACGTTGCTGGTTTGCTGCAAGTTGTAATCAACAGATGCTATGTGTGTCTCTACAGGACCAATGGCCTCCATCCCAGTGTCCAGTATTCAGGTACCTGGGCCAGCCGCACAAGCTGCTTCTGCCGCCGCCGGTGCTGCACCACTGATTGGTGCAAGAACCGAACAAAGGGTAAGTGGGCTATTTGTCTTCCGGCTTATGGTTTGATTCACTGCAAAAGATGTGGCCAGTGTCAAATGGCCTGCCCTGGAAAGCCAAAGTTCAGGTAGCCTAAATTACTCCAGACTCTAGAGCCCTGCCCTATAATGTCCCTCATTTCCTACAATGCTGGTTCGGCTTGTAAAAATCCGCAAATTGCATGTGAAAAAAAAGCATTCCTAGAACGGAGAATGTGGATGTCTGTCCTCTTCCGTTGTTTTGCAGTTGTATGCACTGGGAAACTGTGTTGCTTTCAGAGTTCTGCTGCAAGAGTGTAGACCCCTGCTTGTGCATTGAGACACCTCTCTCATTTGTTTGCTCTTTTTTCGTGCAGGTAAAAATAAACCGCATGCGGCAAAGAATCGCACAGCGACTGAAGGACGCACAAAATACATACGCCATGCTGACGACCTTCAATGAGGTCGACATGACGTGAGTGCAAACCCCATTTGTTGTGGGGAAAGGTTGGCAGTGCTAACAGAAATTTTTTGTTTGAGTTGCAGAAGGGTATGATCACTGCATCTTTCATTTTTTAATGAGTTCTGGAACTTCGAGTTGTGGAACTGCACATGTATATTCTGTAATTATTGTCACTTTCGAAATCATCTGGCAAAAATCTCAGCCTGCTTGTGAAACTGTACCACCAACCTAAAAACAACTGAATGTGTTGTCATAAAAATAGGTGCCTTTTTTTTTTTTCAGAATGAGGGACACGCAAATTACAAAGGTTGTTTAGAATAGGGATATTTTTTGGTACTTTGCTATTTTTGCTGAATTAAGGTTGCCAACAAATGGGGGTGCTGAGAATTGCAAGGTGCTTAATGCCGTGGTAATAGTTTGTTATGTTAGTTGAGGTTAGTCAAGGATCTGTTGGACAAAGCTATACTAAAACGAATATTTCATGTGCAGCAAAAGGCTAATGACATTCATACATCTTTCCTGTGCGACTCCATATCTGTGTACAGGCAGGTAGTAACCGGTTGTTTTCCTGATTAACTGTTGCTGCAACTGAAGTGCTTTTCTGTAAAAGAAAAGAAAAGTGCTTAGGATTAGGAGCATGGTATACATAGCTTTATAATCTTTTTTTTTTTACTGATACTTTCTTCACCTGAGGAACTTCCTGTTAGCTCAATGCTTTTAAGGGTAACTGACCATTTTAGGTTTGTATGTAATTCCTTTAAAAGAAATTATTCTGGTATCAAAGCATTGGGCATCGATTTTCTCTGGCAATCATTGAAAAAAAGACACACTGTAATGGTGTTTTTGAGGGTTGACAAATTATATTGTGGTATCATGATTATGGACCAACTCGCCATTGCTTGCTTGGCAGAGTATCTCTTCACTTGTGATTTCATTTGTGGCTGCATGTCCTGAAAAATGATGTGGAAAACTAATGTGGATTAATGACACATGTTATATTGCTAGTCATTTGCTCGTGCTTGCATTAGTAGAAAGTGCATATTCTTTAATGTTCTGATTCTGTGCCGTTAATAGCGCACCATGTCTGTACCTGGGCTGCACTGTGCTTTGTTAATCTTGTAGCTCAGCAGACAGTGCTGTTTCTACCGCAGTGTGTAAGCAGTGCATCAGTGCTCGTTTTGGCCGGTGAACACTTCGAATGGAATTCGAAAATTACTCACGTTTCAGTCAACTATACTGTGAATGGGGGGCTAACTGTGCTGAAGCTGATGTTATGCCTGTGGACTATGCGAAGTCAGTGAACGTTAAAAATCCCCAGGTGGTTGGAATTCACCTGGATCCGCCCTATACGGTGTTCCTTGACGTGGTAAAAAACAGCGCAGCGACGACGGACACGTACGAAGAAAGAAGACAGACAAGCGCTACGGACAAGCACTTGTCCGTCTTCTTTCTTCGTACGTGTTCATCGTCGCTGCACTGTTTTTTACCACGTCCGTGATGCACCAACTCGCTCAGTTGTCGGTTCTTCTGACGGTGTTCGTTGTAGCTCTCGTGCCATTATGGGACACCAAACCCCGCATGCTGTGTACCGTAGCATACTTCTATGTGCTCAGGAATAAAATTTCTGCCTATGCCACTGCTCCTGCTGCATGAGTACATCATCACTTGTGCTTGCAACTATATAACTTCTTTCTCGTAGCAGTGTTCGCTGAAAGCAATGTTGGTTCCTTCGCTTGGTGCAGGAGCGTCATTCAGATGCGCAGCAAGTACAAGGATGCATTTGCCAAGAAGCATGGTGTCAAGCTGGGCTTCATGTCTCCATTCGTCAAGGCCGCAGCATTTGCCCTGCAGGACCAGCCGGTGGTTAATGCTGGTGAGTGCTCTGTTAGCACTTCAACCAGTGTGTTTACGGAGACCTTCCCAGCTAGTGCATGCGAGGGAATAATTACAACTTTAAACAATGCAAAAAAATTACAGTTGTCACCCACCTGAACCCAGCTCGCGACTTAAAGGAAGACTTGTGAACCTTACTCAAATTGTCGTAGTCAAAGAAAAGTATTATTCTGCTAAGGGACTCAGATCCTGGGTTTTCACTACACTAGAGCAGTAACTCTATCGTTGTGCTTGGCTGGATCATGGCCTGCATCTTGGTTAGCTGACTTGTTAGAGCAACTGCTCATAGTAAAGCAGTGGTTCTGTGTTCAATTTCTTCCACTAGGGCAAATACATCTTGAACTATGATGAGCTTGGTAGGCTACATAGCTTTTGATTTCAGCTCTGCTGATGTAAATGTAAATTATTTTTATTTCTTTGTTGCTCATCATTTGAGTAGAAGAATTTTATGTGCAACCTCACCTTGCTAGTAATTGAGACTGGTAATATTTATACCAATCGGCTACTTAGTCCTCATGCAGTTTTATAGTAGTAAAAAATGGTCTTTATAGTGAGAAATAATACTTCGAATATGTGTGCCTGTAGTTTGATTGCAAATGGTATTCAGCTCCTTACTCAGTATACTGTTACAATTACTTTTTTTGCTTGTCTCGGTCCTTCATGAGGGTCTAGGTTGTGAAAGGGATTTGTTTTTCATCACCACACTGCAATCTGTTGTCTGTGGTTTACACGGTGAATATGTTTATTATTAGGTAGTCTCTTTCAGGTGATAATTGCATGCGCTCATCTTACATGCACACTTGCCTTCAGAAGTTGGTGGATTGAGAGTTCGGCGGGAAAAAAAAATCATTTCTTTGCATCCACCGCGCATTGCTTGAAATTTAATGTTTCACTATACTTTGCACACCCGCAGTTGCGCTGCTTATTCCAAGTTGCATTTAAACAAAGGCATTTGTGAGATTAGGTCATTTCACTAATGTTGTGTCGAGAGCACAACAAAAAATTACGACACTATAGACATCTGATGCAACAGTTCTGCAAAAGCAGTTGGAATTACCCTCAATGATTTACTTTAATAATAATAATAATAATTGGTTTTTTGAGAAAGGAAATGGCACAGTATCTGTCTCATATATCCGTTCAGGGATAAAGGAGGGAGTGAAAGAAGAAAGGAAGAAGGAGGTGCCGTAGGAAATAATTTCGACCACCTGGGTATCTTTAACCTGCACACTGACATCACACACCACACCGGCGCCTTAGCGTTTTGCCTCCATAAAAACGCAGCCACCGCGGTCGGGTTCGAACCCGGGTACACCGGCTCAGTAGCCGAGCGCCCTAACCACTGAGCCACCGCGGCGGGTTGATTGATTTACTTTGATGCTTTCACTTTTTTACTCTAAGCTGAGGCATCCCACACACAACGGATGTTTTTGTAGAGGGGTAAAGGTGGCCTGAGCCGTAGGTCAAGAATGGGGTTGGGCAGCCCGGCAGCTTCCTGGCTAGGAGGGTGGGGTGGGAAGGTGGCTATGGAGGGTGGACCTTCTGGAGGGCTGCCGCTTTCCTACCAGCTTTCCCACTGCGGCTTTCCCATGGCCTTTGAGTTTGATTTAATTTTCAGTTTTTAGTTCTATTGCTTCTTGCTCTTTTAATGGGTGGAGTCCTTGTCCACTGGGGAGGTGGGAGGTTGGGTGGTTGTCGGTGCTTGTTGAAGGTAGACTTAAATGGTTGGTTGTGGATGGCATTTCTGGTGGATCGAGGGTGTGACAGTGGGTGGGTGGCTAGGGGGTGGGTTTCAGGAGTGTGGAGGTGGAGGGTAGAGGCTGCTCAATTTGGCTAGAGGTTTCACTTCAACAGACAGCAGATTTTTAAGTGGGGAGGGGGTGGTGACGTACCACTGCTTCCGCAGTATATTGATACGGGAATAAAAGAAGAGGCGGAGAGCGAGCGCGAGCGGCGAGCGCGCGGCTCTAGCACGAGGGAGATAGAACGAGAAAGCTTGGCCGCCGCCGGTCGTGCTTCGCCGGCTCTCCTCCGTACTGCTGCTATATTTCTCTGGGCGGGCCCGTGGCCACCCCGTGGCATCCCACACCGTAACATTTTGGTGGCAGCGGTGGGATCATGCCGCTCACCCGCTCCCAGAATCAAGCACCCGACGTGCCAGACGACAGGAGTCCACCACTAGCCGATAGCGCCGACGACGCGGCGGCCGGCGCCGCTAGACCTAGGCGCTCGGAGAGGCTCGGCTCTTCGCAGCAGCCGGACGCCGGTGTTGAGCGCCTCCTGGATACAGTCACCCAACGGATGGACGCATGGGAGGCCCGTCTGACTGCCCAGGCTGGGGAGATGGAAGCTCTCCGGCGCGAACTCCGTCGCCTGGTGCCAGCCGAGCCGAGCACAGGTCAGGTGCCTTTGGGCGTCCCCGCTGCCGCTGTTTACGGCTCTGCCGTCGCTGGGCCTGCGGTCGTGGCTGCCAATGGCGTGCTCGGCGCGGGTGCGTCCTCGCCGCAGTGTTCGTTGGACATTGTGGAATTGCCCACATTTGACGGCACCATCTCGTGGGATGCTTACCGCATCTAGCTGGACGGTATTGCGGCGGCGAGAGGCTGGGACGAGCAAATGAAGGCATGGATGCTCGTTGCAAAACTGAGGGGCCGCGCCACCGAGCTGCTGCAGAACGTGCCGCCCGACCAGCTGGGCTCTTACACTGTTCTGGCGGGCCTCCTCGCCGACCACTATGGTGCCTCAGGTCAACCCCGTGTGCAGTACCACCGCCTGCGAGCCCACCGTCAAGAGCCCGGGGAGACGTACCAGGACCTCGCCGCCGCCATTGAGCGCCTGGCTCTGCAGTCGCTGCCGGGAGCGCCTCAGAACGCCGTGGCCCTGGTCGGCACCGAGGCGTTTGTCGACGCCATCCGACTCCCCGAGGTGCAGCGCTTGGTCCGCTCTGGCCGTCCTGATTCCGTCCGCGCCGCCATGGCGCTCGCCATCGAGGCGGAATTGACTTTGCTGGCCACGCGGGGGTCGCCACCATCTGCCGAGCGCAGCGTCCGGGTGCAGGCTCCTCGGTCCGCAGCCCCAACTGCGGCCTCTATCCGACGCCTGCGTAACGACGTCCGCATGACCTGCTTCCGCTGCGGCCTGCGGGGACACTACGCGAGGGACTGTGCCGGCCCTCCAACGTCGGGAATCGATTTGGCGGAACTCCGGGGGCACCGTTCCGCCGAATAAAGTCCGTCCCCACACTCCTTCGTTCTCCGCGTCCCCTCCTTTCGTCGGCTCCGATTACCACTGATGCTCCTTACGTGCTCGTCGACGTCGCCCTGCTTGACCGGCACGTAAAGGCCTTGGTTGACACTGGAGCGGCTGTCAATGTACTGCACAAATCGTTTGTTGCTAACGCGCCCCACCTGCTTCTGCCAGCCGCCAAAACCCGGCTCTTAGCTTTTAACGGCACCCCTGTGGAGCAAGTCGGACGTGTCGTCGTCAACCTGACAGCACTCGGAAATACCATCTCCACCGAGTTTGTTGTCGCAGACAGCCCTATTTGGCCAGTGGTCCTCGGGTACGGGTGGTGCCAGCAAGCCGGAGTCGTCCTTAATTTTACTAGAACCAAACCACGGGCGAGCCGAACTCTCTGTGGGCCGGGCTGGCTTAGCCGGGTTTCCAGCCTCGGTGTCGCCTTGTGGCAGTCCCTGGTGTCGGCGACCAAGCGTGCCTCAGCATCTCTGCGTGACCTCGCGACGAAGTGGCCGTGTCGAGTCAAGCCGTTCGACGTCACTACCGTGACTGTGGCGTCCGCCGTGACCCTGCCACCGGGTGCGGCAACGTGGGTGTATGCCAAGCTTGACAGTCCGGTCACAGCAGACGTGCTGTTCGAACCCATCTGGTGTTCAGCTCCAGCCCGTCAGATGACCTCCCCTCGAAGCCTTCTGCCTGTGCTCAAAGGAGAGGCCCACGTATTTATACTCAACATCAACAGCGTACCTCTCGCGCTGACTCCCGGCACGCAATTGGGTACAGCCTCAGTTTTGGACCCCGGGTCACCAGTGGCGTCTCTGCAACCTGAAGCCCCACCTCGCCACCCTCCAGCGCCGGCGATCCTATCATGGGAAGAATTTAACTTTGGACCCAGCCTGACCTGCGCGGAGCTCGCCTCTCTGAAGACCTTGCTGCTCGAGCATCGCAGTTGCCTTGCTCTCAGCACCGGTGAACTCGGGTGCACTTCCTGGGCTCAACACCGGATCAACACCGAAAACCGCGGGCCCGTTCATCACCAACCTCGCCGTGTAGCGCCAGCCGAACGGAGAGTCATCCAGCAGCACGTGTGCGACATGCTTGACCAGGGAATCATTGCCCTTCTTGTAGCCCTTGGTCCTCCCCTGTCGTCCTTGTGCGCAAGAAGGATGGAACACTCCGCTTCTGCGTTGACTATCGGAAGCTAAATGCTATTACTAATTGCGACGTGTACCCGCTGCCTCGCCTCGACGATGCGCTTGACCGCCTGAAGGGGGCCCGTTATTTTTCCACGCTAGATCTGCTCTCGGGCTACTGGCAGGTGCCTGTTCACCCCGATGATGCGGAAAAGACGGCTTTCTTGACTCCTGACGGCCTTTACCAGTTCAACCGTATGCCCTTCGGTCTCTCGAACGCTCCAGCCACCTTCCAGCGTCTCATGGACCGAGTCTTAGGCCATTTGAAGTGGACTATGGCGTTGGTCTACTTGGATGACGTAATTGTCTACGCGGCTACATTTGAAGAACACCAGAGACGCCTCAAACTCGTCCTCGAAGCCCTTACCTCTGCTGGGCTTCGCTTAAAACCAAAAAAATGTTTCTTCGGTTTCGCGGAGGTGACGTACTTGGGTCACGTTGTGAGCCGGCATGGCATCCGTCCCGACCCTGAAAAGCTAAAAGCGCTTACAGCTTACGAAGCTCACCACCGCCAAGGAGCTCAAAAGTTTCCTTGGATTTGCTTCGTATTTCCGTCGTTTCATTCCGGACTTTGCCAAGCGCAGCGCTCCATTGACCGCCCTGCTGAAGAAGAATGCACCGTGGAGTTGGACGCAGGCCCAACAGCTCGCGTTTCTTGACGTCAAGCACGCCCTCCTCGAGCCTCCTACATTGGTCCATTACGACGAATCGGCCCCCATCGTCCTCCACACGGATGCCAGCCAAGATGGGCTCGGCGCTGTCCTCCTGCAAGAAGACGAGTCTGGTGACCACAAAGTCCTAGCTTATGCCAGCCGCCAGCTTTCCGACGTTGAGCGCCGCCGCCACTCTTCAGAACTCGAGTGCCTCGCCGTTGTCTGGGCCGTCGAGAAATTCCGTCCCTACCTGTACGGCTGTCACTTCACCATAGTCACGGACAATAGCGCTCTCACTTGGCTGCAGTCCGCCAAACATTTGAATGCCAAGATTGCACGCTGGTCCCTGCAACTTCAAGAGTACAATTTCACAATAGTGCATCGGCGCGGCTCTGCCCATCAAGATGCCGATTTCCTTTCTCGCCATCCTTGTTCCGTGACGGCTTTGACGGACCTGAGGACTGCACAAACGCAAGATCCCGCCATTGCTGCCATAATCCACTCCCTTGGCACCGCCGCCGGCACAGGCCTCCGCCAACTACGCCGGGTCTATCGAATGAAGGACGACCTCTTGTGTCATGTGAAGCGGCTCCGTGGTCGACCACCCGTCTGGTTGCCAGTTGTGCCGGCAACACTGCGGCCGCAAATCTTGCGCGGCTTACACGACGCTCCTACGGCTGGTCACCTTGGTCGCGGCAAGACCTACGCACGAGTGTCGGAGCGGTTTTGGTGGCCTAATATGTCCAGAGATGTCAAGGAACACGTGGCGTCCTGCCAGACATGCCAATACAGAAAACCGTCCACAGGTGTAACCAAGCCACCCCCGCAGGCTTTTTTGCCACCAAGTTCACCTTTCGAGCTGGTTGGACTGGATCATTTGGGCCCGTTTCCGAAGACGCGTGCCGGCAACCGGTATGTTCTGGTTGCGATCGACTACTTCTCCAAGTGGGTCGAAGCACTGCCCGTTCCAGACACGTCGTCCGCTCATGCCGTCGCGTTTGTGGAACAGCATCTCGTTCTTCGGCACGGTGTTCCCCGGCGCCTCATCACGGACCGTGGGAGCTGCTTTATGTCCCATGAATTCGAGCGAGCCCTCCGCTCCTTCGGCATTGCGCATTCCACTACATCCGTCAATCATCCGCAGTGCAATGGCCTCGTGGAGCGTGTTAACCGTACCCTCACGGATATACTCGCATCCTACGTCGCTCCGTCCCACACAAACTGGGATCGTTTTGTTTCTGCTGCAGCTTTTGCAGTCAACACTGCAGCGCAAGAAACAACGCATGTGACGCCGTTCTCAGTCGTCTATGGCAGAACGCCCTCCATCCCTCTCGACGCGCAGTTGGGCCTTCCCCATCCTACTGCGTCACCAACTGAATCTGCTCAACGACTTCATTCCGCCCGCCTCGACGCCCAGCGCAACCTCCTCACGGCTCACGCGCGTGTGCAAGTGGCCAACGCGGCAGCACCACCACATCCCCCCTTCCGGCCCGGTGACTTGGTCCTCGTTCGCCGCACCATCCGTGCGACTGGCCGTGCCGCAAAGCTCTTGCCCCGATACCGCGGCCCTTACCGTGTCGTTGCCCGACTCAGCCCCGTGACATACCGCCTCGAAGACCTGCCAGAGCATCGACCATGCGGTGTGCACCACATTTTCCCAGAGCATGTTTCAAACATGAAGCGATATGTCTACGGCGCCTGCGGTGACTCCGACTTAGCTACCGGGTCCTCATCAGTGCCGTCGTCGCCTGCTGGCTCCATGCCTTCCCCACGCAATGCAGTCCCATAAACGGATCGCCGCTCAATATGCATAAAACTCCCTGAAGTTAGCCTAACCGGTGTGGGACCTTCTTCGGCGACTGCAGACACCTTCGCCCAGCTCACACACTTCGAATTCAACGAAGAGTGTGACCGTTTCCTATCTGCGAGCCCACATTGCATCGCCCCAGGAAACCCTGCATCAAAGCACGGCCTGACTTCTCCGCCGCCCCCCCCCCCCCCCCCCCCCCCCCCCCCCCCCCCCCCCCCGGTGGAAAGGTGATACGGGAATAAGAGGCGGAGAGGGAGCGCGCGGCTCTAGCACGAGGGAGATAGAATGAGAAAGCTTGGCCGCCGCCGGTCGTGCTTCGCCGGCTCTCCTCCGTACTGCTGCTATATTTCTCTGGGCGGGCCCGTGGCCACCCCGTGGCATCCCACACTGTAACAATATACACGTCTGTGGCAACCACCATTTGGAGACAACTCTGTAGCTCCCACCATCATGCCCTCTTCCCCATGGTCCGCCTTATTTGTTGACTTCATCGACCGGACCATTGTCGTGGATTTGCACCAGTCCCAGGTCATATTTTCTGCTGCCCAATTCCCATTCTCCAGCACTTACCTAATGGCACACAACTTGGAATTTTGTATCGTAGCTTCATCGCCTCATAGGCGGCGTCACTTTGAACAAGAACAGCACGGAGTGTTTGAAGCACGTGCAATGATTATGGTAGTGCAATAAAAGGTCAGTTTAATTCGCCGACACTACATGAACTGGTTCTCACAATGCTGCACTTCGCCATTCGTTTCGGTTGTCCAAAATGGCGTCGTCTGCACGATGCCATTAGTTTCGAAAAAGTGCAGACGTCGTGCAGGTCTAGTTCGGGAAAAGTTCAGGAAAACTATGCACCTCCTCAGTGCTCAGTGCCAAAATCGTGCAGATCATGCAGCTGCAGCCGCCATGGAAGCAGACGATGGCTTGCGCGGCGACGTCTTGCGTGTTGCAATCAACTTTGCAAAGACATTCAAGCTTTTCTGCTCATAAACGAGATCGGTGGCCCATTTAGGCCTAGCTCGTATGGAGAATCATTGGGGCCTTGTTAATTAGGTGTGAAGCTACTTGCAGTGATTCATGTGCTGCAGTGAACTGCGCACGTGCTGAGCCACCCCACACGGGTTGTCACAAACATTTTGCGTATGTCGGTAAATACTTCTGTGTCCGCATGCTGTGAGCTATTTCTCATGGACAGATACGCGTGGGCACAGTGCGAAAGTGCCCACCCACCGGCCATCTTGACCCGTTTCAGGACAAGACAAGTTTTTATATTATCCCTGCATCCCCTGTCCTTTCTCGCTGTAACTCCCCTTTGTTTCTTCCCCTCTCCCCATCTCCTGACTGTCCCTTTCATTCGAGTGGCCACAGCTCAGGTGCTTCTAGTTACAATAGCAGATGCTGCAGCAAGGAAAAAATCTTTTCCTTCCTTTTGTATTTTTATTTTTAGAAAAAAATTGTTGCTGATAGTGATGATTATAGTAATAATAAGAAGAAGAACAATCATTAGGGCTCCACCCGAGAAGGCGGCGACGGAGGTAGACGGACACATGGCCGTCTTGACAGACCTGTCACAGGAGTCTTTTCTGTAGATGAATTAGGTTATAATGGTACTCGACACCGGGTATGTAAACTGAAAGGTGAACACATTTATGCAGCATGATGCACATTTTTGTAGAAACCGCTTAACATGTCAATCGGTGTGCGCACACTTCAGCCGATTTCAGTAAAAGAGCATACCTGCATTTTGCGCCAGCTGCTGTGATATGCACATGCATGGAGGCTGGTTCATGGCAACACTTCACTGCAATGTGCTGTCTGAAAAATTATTCACGTGGTTTGGGATGTTAGCGGCTGTTGAGGTGGGCGGCACATAGATGGCTGCAATTTTCTGGCAACGCGAAATCTAGCCAGGCCTGCACTCGACGATTCGTTTTGGACACAAGTCAGTGCCAAGCTGCGCTTGAACTGCCAGAACTGGCACTGCACGCTCGCGACACCGCTGCTGAACATTACAGAACTGGCACAGCAGGTGTAGGCGAATCAAGCAAACTTAAAGAAAGGCAATGTGGCAAGTGGAAGGGATGCCACTGGAACTGGTACTGAGGTTGAAACTTGCATGTGGGTTTTTAACTTTAAGATAACATTCTAAATATAACTCGATTTTTTTCGTCTTTTACATATGAATTTGCGTCTTTTTTTTTTGCCATATATAAGCCTCACTATTGAATAAAATGCACAGACGAAAAATTAAGGAAAAAAAGGCAGACTTTACACACCGGAAAATACGATGATTTTAACTGTTGCTTTGTGCTCGTTTGTTGCTGTTAGTAATTTTATATGTGGCTTAGTGCTCTTGTAGTGCTGTTTATTTCCTTCGTTTTAATGCTTTCTTCTCTTTGTTCCAGTCATCGATGAGCAAGAAATTGTGTACCGTGACTACATTGACATCAGCGTGGCAGTTTCTACACCAAAGGTGTGTTGCTGCTGGGTGTGCTGTTACATTTCTGGTCTGTGGTTCACCACTGGTTGACCACTGCTTGTGAGCGTCGACATGATTGCAAAACAGGATAGTTTTTGCAAAATTTGCAAAGGTAGGACATGGGTTTTTTTTTTTTTTTCTAGGCCACCTAACGTTAAATGCAGTAGTAATTCGGTGGAAAACCCAGTATCAGCTTGACTTGGAAAATCCTGATTAGCCAAGAGTGTAGTGACATATAAAAGCAGTTTTTCTGAAAAGAAAAAGGTGGTCAAGTGGAATCGAACTACTGTCCTTTGGGTCTGGAGCTGGGGTCACCGCCTCTCCACCACTGAGAAAATTTCATTCACTGGGATGAATATAAGCCTTGTGCGAGCACCTCGCACTGCACAGTTGGCAGTTGACACTACAGAAACACTTAGTTAATTAGGGTCACTTATTAATATCACCACTTAATATGGGTGACATGTAATAAAGCAGTATGTGATGGCAACATGTCTGCAAAAGGGTGTGCCAGGGGCTTTAATGCTATCGCATCATCGTCGTCATCATCATTTACTGTGCCCTTAAAGATCCCGTCTGGGACATTACATAAGGGGGGAAAGACAGTGGTGTAAAGCGGTCATACAAAAGCATGTAGCTCATAAGGTGAACGTAAGTGTGTGCCCCCCCCCCCCCACCATTTTTTTATTATTTTTTTTTTCGTGTTGAGTTATGATCCTAGGTCTTCTCTAGCCTTTTTCAGTTTTTCCAGTGACTTTAAATGTTCTGGCACCTTGAGAGCCGACAAAAATTTTTTTGGTTACTTTGAAACATCTCAAAACAGCGATATGTTGTGTTCTGTCGTAGTGAAGCATAGGCTGCAGGTCTAGGCTTTGTGTACCGTGTACTGTGGAAGCGAATGCATTGAGCATTCTTATTTCTCTAAGAAAAGAATTGTGAATTCAAATTCTGCTTTTTTCCTTCTGCAAAACAGGGTGTTTAAACCTTTGGCATCTATGTACCCCTGCTGGCAACTGTCATGCTTGTTCGGCTCTATATTGCAGGGCCTGGTCGTTCCTGTTGTTCGCAACTGCGAACGGATGAACTACGCCGACATCGAGAAGGCCATCTTCGAGCTGGGCGAGAAGGCACGCACCGGAAGCCTAGCCATCGAGGACATGGACGGCGGCACCTTCACCATCAGCAATGGTGGCGTCTTTGGCTCCATGTTCGGCACACCCATCATCAACCCACCCCAGTCGGCCATCTTGGGCATGCACGCGATTTTCGAGCGGCCGGTGGCAATCAACGGAAAGGTTGGCTCCGCATTTCAATTCTTGCAGCCATTTCTGATGGTCAAGCCTGCTGTTAACCAGAATTGGCTTCTTCTGCTTACATGCATATTTACTTGCATGATGAACGCATCGCACAATCAAATCTAAGTGCTGAATAGCAGCCTACCGCAAGCAGCATTTGCTGGCATATGGAACCTGATTTAATATGGGACCTGATTTCGCTATGTGGTTTACCACGGTAAAGCGTCACAGGCACAGTTGAGCTAGGCATGTTTTTACTTTAACTGCCACGCTAGGCTTCCTCAGCTCAGATAAATGACCTTAAAGAACTATATCATGTATTCGTTCATAGATAGTCCACACCACGCAAAATTTCAGCTTTTAAGCATGTATAGTCTGCGGGCTATAGTCCGGAAAATACTGTACTGTAAATGAGTCCAAAGCATAATGTGTTGACATAACACAGTAAGCATAACATAACATGCCCCTGCGTGCCTTGTGACTTCCACAGTATTGCAGATTGTGGTTGAGATAAGAATAGATTTTGAGTGGTACATGCTTACAGGGCAGTTCTTTTTATTCAGTTACAGCTTTTACAAGTAAAGTAATGCACTGGCCTGTGTCTCTTGCTACTCAGATTGAGATCCGGCCCATGATGTACATCTGCCTGACCTACGACCACCGCCTGATCGACGGCAGGGAAGCCGTCACGTTCCTTAAGAAGGTCAAGGCTGCGGTCGAAGACCCTGCCGTGCTCATGCTTGACATCTAGCGCCGGAATTGAGCCCCTTGACACACCCCATCCTGACGCGCCTGGATAAAGTTTTATGCGTAAGTATCATTAGAAGAGCGGACATGTCACTTGCTTGTTACTATCATTTATCTAGCTAGCATACCACGAGTTGACCGTACTGACGTTCTTTTGTTTTTTTTACAGGAGATGCCTATATACATGCCCCATGGATAATGCTTGAAGGACGTTCCTCCAAGTCTCTACGATTTTTTATTTAGCTCTTTGCTACCAGGTTTCAAGGAAAACATGGAAGCTAGGTGTAGGATTCAGTGGGCACCGCCAACATGCAGAATGAAATAGCAGCCCTGGTGCCGCGTCTGTGTCGGTGTACAGGCCAGTGTTATAACAAAGCAGCCTTCTTAACATGGCGGGGCGTTTAACACGCAAGGAGATGGCAGAGTCTGTTCATATGCTTGCCAGTTGCTTTACTAGAATATTTTCGAAGGCAGTGTGAAAGAGCTGGGAGGAACTGTTTTTGTTTGTTTTTATCTTCTATCAAGATCACACTTTCTAGGTCAGTATAATGGCCATGATTCATTAAAACCATGTTACAAAGCGTTAATGTTGTATGCCGAGCTTGTGTCCGAAGTTTTTCTTTGCAGGATGGGGTGAACTTTCGGAATTGAGATGTGCAGTTGTGTCTTTATGCCAGTGGGATTCCCCACATCACCAGGGGTGAATTGTAGAGGGATCTCATTGATTGTGGCCATGCCAACTTGAAGTGTTTATTCATCGTTCACGTGCAAGGATCGTCGAGGTCGTGCATTTAGGTGTGGGAGCACTAAAGTAAATATCGTTTATTATGAACTGTAGAGCTCACAGACTTGTTCGGTATGTTCAGTAGAGAGGTGTAGTAAAAGTTACGTATGGCAAGTTTTTGTTAATTGCTTGTTACGCACAGATTTATAGGGAGAAAAACTGCAAAATAAAATACACTCGCCAATTTCCACTGGAAACATCCATTGTGATCCATGTGGCATTCAACAGAATAAATTTTGCAAATTGCTGTAATGTGCAGATTGCTCCCTGTAGGCTCTCATGATGAGATCCCATTTTGTAAAATTGCTTCATGTGTGCAGATTTGTGTATAATTGTGCTTAAAAGAAAGTCAAAATTGAAGCAAGGCACTCGTAATGACCGTGGTCAGGGGCAAGTTGGGTTTCATAACCTCTTTCAGATTATCAAGCATGCAACATAAAGAAAGTAGCAAGTTATGGTTCCGAATGTTTAACTGCAAATCACTATGTTTAGTTGATTTCAGAGCTTGTGTACCACACTTAGTTTTTTAATGTGCATTCAGATTCAATCATGGCAAGAGAACTGCCTTTGACATGACCATTCATATTCTCCACCCTCTAATGTACTTCAGGCATTCTGTGGGAACTCTGATTGGCAAGTTTAAAACATTTTTTTTTTTTCGACTCCAGGCATCTGTTTGGCATAATCGGGCCTTGTTGGTTTGGCGGGAAGTGTACTTGAATGAAGCCCATATACGTACTTGAGCCGACATGTCCAAAGTGAGAGGACTTTGGTAACAACAGTTGCAAAACACTTCCTGGGGCTATTTATTCAAAAATCAGGGCCTTGATTGGTCCGAAATCGAGATGTTAACTGTCACACCACCGTCACGGTGAGTCTCTGTGTGCCTTGTGACTTCCATAGCATTGCACATTGTGGTTGAGATAGGAATAGATTTCGAGTGGTACATGCATATAGAGCAGTTCTTTTTATTCAGTAACAGCTTTTACAAGTAGAGCAATACACCGGCCTGTGTGTCTTGCTATTCAGAATGAGATCCGGCCCATGATGTACATCTGCCTGATTGTGAATAAATAGCCCCAGGAAGTGCTTTGCAACTGTTGTTAACAAAGTCCTCTCACTTTTGACATGTCGGCTCAAGTACATATATGGGCTTCATTAGAGTACACTTCCCGCCAAACCAACAAGGCCCCGTTATGCCAAACAGGTGCCTGCAGTAGGAAAAAAAAATGCTTTAAACTTGCCAATCAGAGTTTCCACAGAATGTCTGAAGTACATTAGAGGGTGGAGAATGTGAATGGTCATGTCAAAGGCAGTTCTCTTGCCATCACTGAATCTGAACGCACATTAAAAAACTTAAGTGTGGTACACAAGCTCTGAAATCAACTAAACATAGTGATTTGCAGTTAAACATTTGGAACCACAACTTCCTACTTTCTTCATGTTGTATGTTTGATGATCTGAAAGAGGTTATGAAACCCAACCTGCCCCTCACCACGGCCATTACGAGTGCCTTGCTTCAATTTTGACTTTCTTTTAAGCACAATTGTACACAAATCTGCACAAAAATCGTAGAGAGTTTCGTAACACGTGTGGTCAGTGAAAAATGATAGCGAAGATGCATCATGTGCATCGCATGATCCATCCGTGGTGTTGTTGCCAATTATCTGTATTTTTGCACCTCGTCAAGTTTTAAAAGTCTGCCCTGACACAATGGTCGCAGAATTCAAAAAGTGTGTTATACATGTTATTCTGCAGCGTGCAACATAATCGAAATTCAGTTTGATGTCTTTTTGAGCTTGATGAATCACTGAAACTTGATGTTGACGAATAGTAATTTCACTAAGGTCCACCAGGCAGCATTTCATTCTGGGCCAGAAACCCGCTTTAACGCAGCCGCCGCGGTCGGGGTTTGATCCGGAGTTCCCGGGTTCGAACCCGATCTCGGCGGCTGCGTTTTTATGGAGGAAAAACGCTAAGGCACCCGTGTGCTGTGCGATGTCAGTTAAAGATCCCCAGGGGGTCGAAATTATTCCGGAGCCCTCCACTACGGCACCTCTTCTTCCTTTCTTCTTTCACTCCCTCCTTTATCCCTTCCTTTGGTGCGGTTCAGGTGTCCAAAGATATTTGAGACAGATACTGCGCCATTTCCTTTCCCCCCAAAAACCAATTATTATTATTATTGACGAGCGTGAGAGAAATAAATTTCGCTGAGAGAAATAAATTCTATTTTACAATGAGGTGAAACGGCATGGTTGGAATTAGCACTGCCAATCATGGAAACTTCTGGACACTACTGTCAGAAGCATACAGTACGATTCCATAAAAAGGCTACACAGGTCTGAAACGTCTGGACGCTTTCATCAGCGAAATTCTCCGCTTGTCCTCTTCGAACTTTTTGTGCAGCTCGGCAGTCCGCTCCATCTTGGACTCTCGAACCAGGAACGTGTAGAAATTAGGCAGTTCCTTCTGAGCGTGCTTCTTTTTCTCAGCGCTGGCGATCTTCTGGTTCACGGCGTCATTCCGAGGAATGACCGGCCGTTTGCCATACTTGGTGACCGTGATCCAGCCTTCTTTGTCGGGAACGCCTTCCATGGCCTTGGCCCGCTCTTTTTCTTCCTCCAGTCTCGCGTCGTAGTCTTCCATGTACGCGTCGACTTCTTTCAGCACTTCCTCGGCGTTCACAAAACGCGACTGGTATTCTTCGTTGCACCACTTAGCCATGCCCACAACGTCATCACTGCCTTCGTGAAACAGCACACGTGATTCGGATACTGACAAAGTAAGGGCCTTATGCACAGATGCCTCCTTCTGAAACACTAACGCGACTTCAAAGCCGGTCACTGAAGGTGCGCTTGGAAAGAAGGAAGGCGTGTTTCCCGGGGGCTTGCCGGACGATGGAGTCTTTTCCAACCACACTCTGGCCACCTTGCCGCAGTTGCCAAAGACACGCTTCAAGCAGTCTTCATTGCAGTACGGCGACAAGTTCGCGACGAACAGGGTCCTCTTTGATGGTTTGTGCCCACTCTTTGAAGAGCAAAACATGGGTTGAACTACTCCCGTTAGAGAATTTCAGTGGCAGTGCATGGAACGTGTCTTCCCTGGACACAGCCATGCTGTCATTGGATCTCCATGTCTCCAGCCCAAGGAATCGTTTTCCGAAGCACGAAGTAGAACTGTTTTAAAACAGCAAACCGAAACTGAAACTCAGTTCATGGCCAGGGACGATGCTGCAGTTGGCGTAGCGATGATGTCACATATATTATTGAAAAACATTCATATGCGCATTGAATGGCTGCCGTATTGTTGTCGTATTGTTCGGAGAGTCGTAACTAAGGGCTCAAACTGAGGAAGTTTTAGTGGGCAGGGGAGGGGGCGGGGGGGGGGGGGGGGGGGGGGGGGGGGGGGGGGCAGGTGTTTAAAAGGCAACTGCGGAGGTTTCTCCAACAATTAGAGTTATCATATCACATTCGTTGGAACCCTATGTCTCCAGGCCAAGTAATCGTTTTCCGAAGCTCAAAGTAGAAGTGTTTTAAAACAACCAACTCAGTTCATGGCCAGGGACGATGCTCCAGTTG